>NC_000068.7:135061849-135334349 GCF_000001635.26 Mus musculus | reverse complement strand
AGGAAACCCACTGCATTAGGACGCTTACACTGAACCGCTTCAGGGAACAAGAATTGACAATTACGGTATCAGAAAATGCTCATCTTTATGTGTGAGCTACAGTGAAATTTAAGTTCCTTTCCTTATCCAGACACCAAGTGCTACTCAGCAGCTCAGAGCAGAAGTGCATAAATATAAATAATGATGCCACATAGAAGCTTAAAGTTGGTATATCTGCATTTTTAAAAATGAGGCTGTTGTATTTAACCAGAATTTCAGTTAAGCAGCTAGGCCACATAGAGGACCCTCTTTGTTCTGATATTATCTTACCGTATATGAATGTGTATATTATGTATGTGTATGAGTGTATATGGCACTTCCATAAAAGAGTTTTCCCCTACTAGGTAACAGAAAAATGACTTTTTAAAAAATTTAATATGGATCCATAGTTAGGTGAAGGGAAAACTAAGAGTGATATGAATCGAGTCACCAAGTCACATAAGTACATGATATGAGCTGGACAAATGGAACTCGGGTGGGTTGGTTCTATTTTGAGGTATCAAGCTTGTCCAAGTTATTCCTGCTTCCCTTCTGTCATGCTTGGATGGTTAACATTATCACTATCTCACTAGTGATCCCATGGGGGTTGTAGTAAGACAAAGAGAAATGTGAAATTCTCGATCAGTTGGACAATATCTTTCTAGTATCCAAATATGTGGCAGAATATCATGTAATACTATCATATGCTTTTCTAATGTATTAAATATAATTATATCTTTGAAGTGTTAAAGTAGTTATTTTTCTGTAATATTAAGATGTGCAATCCAGGCAAATATCCAAGATGTCCAGAACAGAACACTCCTACCAAATTCTGACTACTTCCCGTTTATACACTACACTAGAGATTATTCTGCAGGAAGTCTTACTTTTTGAAATTTCAAAGGACTCAAACTTGACAGGCTGAATATAGTTCACCAGGTTAGACATCTCTTCTGTGGCCATGGCTTCGCTGCCAGCTGTCCCCTGGAAGCAAACATAAAAAATAATAAACATTTTCAGAGTCAGCCTTACACTATGCAGGGTTAGCTCCTCAGGAAAATGGAGCAGAAACTCCTTCCCTTCTGAAGAGAACGTCATAGATATCTACCTCAGGGGAGGGATGCAAGGCAGGCCAGCCTCATCACAAAGCCCCGGTGGCACATATGTTTTAGAGTTTGAAACTTGTAGTGTTTGCAGTGTTTGTTTAAATATAATAGATCCTTTGGGGACAAGATCTAAGTCTAACCAAACAATTCACTGAAAACTCACTGGCATGTTATACTTGCTGCTTAATTTTTTTCTAATGCTGAGTATTGAAACCAGTACATTACAATTTTTTAAAAAATCATGGTGTACAATTTTCCATGTGGGGTCAGCTCAGCCTTTCAAAGTTTTGAGGTTTTGAGCACTTTAGACTCTAGATTTTCTTCTTCTTCTTCTTCTTCTTCTTCTTCTTCTTCTTCTTCTTCTTCTTCTTCTTCTTCTTCTTCTTCTTCTTCTTCTTCTTCTTCTTCTTCTTTTTTGTTTTTGTTTGTTTGTTTGTTTTTTCGAGACAGGGTTTCTCTGTATAGCCCTGGCTGTCCTGGAACTCACTCTGTAGACCAGGCTGGCCTTGAACTCAGAAATCCACCTGCCTCTGCCTCCCGAGTGGTGGGACTAAAGGTGTGCACCACCACGCCCAGCTCTAGATTTTCAGATTATGAATGCTCACTGTATGGCTACTTTATGAATGTGAGAGATGGCAGGGTGGTTCTCAACATGTGAGTTGCAACACCTTTGTGGTCAACTGACCTTTTCACAGGGGTCACCTAAGAGCATCAGGAAATGCAGATACTTACATTAAGATTCATAAGAGTAGCAAAATTATAGTTATGAAGTAGTGGCAAAAATAATTTTATGGCTGGGGGTCGCCACATGAGCAACTGTATAAAAGGGTCGTTGTGTTAAGAAGATTGAGAAGAGTTGTTTTATAGGGATGCAGGGCCTCAGCCCTCTTCTGATACACCAGGTATCAGGAATGAAAATTTGTGCTAATAAGGTGATGCCCACAGGAACTGCTGTCCTGTATAGCAGAGAACACAGAGGAAGTCTACAGTCAGGAAATAAAGAACTCATTTGACAGTAATGGTTATCATGTAGGTAAACACTGTATGGCCTGAAAAAGAGATAATTAAACAAAGGTGCCTTGGGTAAGGACAGTGGGGCTCTGCAAACAATTCCTCTAGTTTGTGATAAACATTCCCCCTCCCTCATTGGTTCCTGTGTGTAAGGGTGTGCTGTATGACAGCAATATAGTGGTTTAGGTCCCAGAACAAAGCCATCTGATATTAAATCCAAAGCCCGCTGGTCAGAAGCTGCTCCACTATGGACAAGTAAATTACCTGCTGTTTAATCACCAGCAAAATTAGAAATATAAATCAGCCCTATAGCATGTCAAGTTTTATAATTATTACAAGTAGGATTAAAAAGAAACTGGGTGTTGTAGTGCTTGTCTTTAATCCCAGCGTTCAGGAGATAGAGGCAGGCAGACAGATCTCTGAGTTTGAGTCTAGGACAGCCAGGGTTACACAGAGAAAAACTTGTCTCAAAAAAGAGGGCATGGGGGGAGGAAAGAAGAAAGAAAGGGGGAGGAGTGAGCTTGGAACCGTGCTTGGCAAATAGTGAGATCTTGCATTAATTTAGATGCTATCTGCAATTACATATGCTATAATACGAGTTTTAATAAAGGAAACCCGCAGTCGTTACTTGCACAAGACTGGCCTCTAGAGATGGGTCTCATATTTTCTCATTTTTTAGTTTAGCAGAGAAAAATGCATAGAGATGAGGTTTCTTTGTGAAAACTCTAGGAGAAACATTCTGGTTAAATGCCAACTGGGAAATATTCATTTAAAAATAGGCAATTCTGGAATGATCCAAGTGTACCCTGAAGCCACTCTCAGACAGATGGAGCCTCAGTTATTACAGCCGTGCTCCTCTTAGAAATCAAGAGGAAATTTAGTGGGGACATAAAAAGCACATTTTAAATGAAGCTGGACACCGCGGTTCCCAGGTGTGGTTTCAGCTACACGGAGGCTGAGATGGAGAGACTGCTTTATCCCGGGAGTTTGAGACCATCCTAGGCTACCCAGTGAGACTCATTCATAAGGAAAAGGGTGCCAAATAAGAATAGTTTATTAAGCTGGGCAGTTGTAGTACACACCTTTAATCCCAGCACTTAGGAGGCAGAGGCAGGCAGATCTCTGAGTTTCAAGCCAACCTCGGTCTATAGAGCTAGTTCCAGGACAATCAGGGCTACACAGAGAAATCCTGTCTCAAAAACAAACAAACAAACAAACAAACAACAAAATGCTTATTGAGCTATCTGTAGTTAATACACATCTGTACTCCAAGCATTCTAGATATTGAAGCAGGAGGATTTTAAGTTTGAGGCTAGCCTGAGCTACAAAGTTAAGTCAGGTCAGACAGGGCTGCCTAATGATAGCATCCTGTCACAAAACCAAGTTAGCAAACACCTCAGTAAACAAATGAATATTTAAAAGAGAAGAGTTGCTTTTATTTACTATAAGGCTGCCAGTACAGAGCCAAAGCCTCTAAGAACATATTTGAATGCAGAGACCGTATAAATTTTGTGATATTGACTGAAAGAAAATCCTGAAGTCCTCATTGAACTATCACTGATTTGTTTGAGTTCTGGGCAGTTATTACTTTGAGCTGGCAGCATCCTTTAGAGAGCTAATATCAAGACATCACTTCAGTTGATACAAAATCAAGACAATGGAATCACGGTCACATTTCTGAACACTCCTTCAAACCCTATACTCTCTCTGGATTTCAGACCATTGGACAAATCATTTAATTGCCTTGGTCGTGGGGATGGGGAATGGAGTTGGTAATCCAATGTCCTGTGCCTATCTCTTTTGCCCACTAGATGGCAGAAGAGAATCGTAAGATATCCGTAACTCACCTCATCCATGGAAGACTTTTTACAGTCATCGTCGTCGTCATCGTCATCACTCTCCGTATCTGCTTCCCCTGTCAAATTTTAATCACAGATCACAATTTCAGTATTTGAAAGTTCAAAGAGTTCGCAAAAGCACACTGCCAACTTTGTTCAGGGCATGCACTCGGAAGGCTGACATTCTGCTCCTTTTAAAGTTGCTGTTTTCTTTCCCCAAAGATTTACATTTTCTTAGTAACAGAGACTTAACTTGACATTTAGACGAAACTTCTCTCTGTGCTTCTTACTATAATGTACATGTTCTCTCGTGGATGTCAATCTCCATGACCTTAACAGAGACAAGCCCTGCTTTCATTTGTTTTTCTGTCCAGTCCTCAGTCATGCCCCTTTGAAGTAACCCCTGGCCAGCACACAGCTCAGGGACTCAGGGACCAACCTTCTCCAATAAAATGACTTCACAGCGGTTGAAGAAGTTTATGAATGAAATCAGAAACTGCGGGGAAATGGTAGCACACACAAAGACTTGAGAACTGCCAAGTGCAGGTCAATCATCATATCTAAATAATCTACAATCATAAACATGACAGCATTCTTCGGCTCTAAGAGTGTGAGAGCCTGAGACAGTGGATAACTACGGTGTCTTGTGAACTCACAGTAGCTGTGGCAGCCAGACAAAAATCTAAACATGGGGAAGGGAGGGGAGCATGAAGTGTCACCCTTAAAGGAGGAGCTATTGGCAATTAATGACTTCTGGAAGACAGACAGTCCATTTTCTATGAGAGTTTAATCCCCTGGTAAGTTGATCGTGTTCCAGCAGAAGGCTGCACATGCAAGAATATTTGGGCAGCACAAGTTGGTACTGAAGAATTTAAAACAAACAAAGAAATGGAACACCCCGTTGGAAGGATGGAGAAAGGAGAGTGGATCTGGGAATTGTTGGGGGTAAGCACTATTTTGTAGGGAATTCTCAAGGAACCAATAAAGATTTTTTTAAATGATATCATTCTTTTTTTTAAAAGGGCAAGATGAAATAATCTAATGCAAGAAGAAAAAACATTGAAAAGCAATAAAAATAGAAAATTAAGCTTTAAAATCACTACACTTAAAAATCTATGCTAATCTGACTTACTTTAGCGTCACATTTAGCCAGTCATTGCAATTGGTTGATTCTACCCTTCTGCCTAGAGTTAATGGATAATTTATTCAAAATATCACATTAGTATTAAGTACTAATTTCCCCTATACTTCAAACTCTTTCAGTCGTGTAAAAATAGTTTCAAGGGAAAAGGAAAGCAGCCACAGTCGGTTTTCTTTCAATCACCCTCCCCTCCTTCAGTTTTTTCCACTGCAATAGCACAAATATTCCAGTAGATGGCAGGATGAGCTCATTGCTGAGGCAGAACTGAGTGCCTGGTACCTGCTCCCAGAGGGGCCTTCTAAAAAGTTGGCCACACTCTGCAGCATGGATGACACAGTGCCCACAGAACTACCTTCCAAGAAGCAACTCTGTGTTTTCATGTGAGGGACAGAGGTCAATCAATTACTGGATGGTAGTGAGGAAAGTAGGCACCAAACTTCTATAGAGGAGAAAGACTTCTGTGACCAATAACTGGATGGCCTGTTACAAAGGGCCACATAAGTCCTTAATGGTGCTGACTTAATAATTATTCGAACCCCATATACTTGCTTAAAAATGCACCCTGCTGTATAACAGATGCGTTGTTTTAGGGGGTTGCTACTTAATATTTCATATTCATTTTATTTCCTGAAGTACTTCTTTGTATTATTATTATTTTTAATGAAGGATGTGTTCTTTAATCAAGCAACATGAAAAGATGATTGCTGGAACATTCTACAAAATGACTCATGTAACAAAACAATTGTCCAATTACCATTTCAAATACACGTTCAGGCTGTAACTTGGGTTGTATGAGGAAGAAAAAAACTTCGTCTGCCTCTACTGTGAAAGCAAAGACCTGTTTTTTTTTTTTTCTTCCTTTGGCAAGCTTAACAAAGAAAAACAAAACCATACTGATCTGTCTTTTATGTATTAAGTCACCACAGAGGCTGTACATACCTAAGGGGCTTCTCTTATAAGACTTTGAGAGGACCCTGGAGAAATCTATTTGAACCATAAAAAAATAATACCCTTTTTAAAAGCAACACTAACAACACCCAAAAGTGGTATCTTACTTGACCCTTGTTCATTCTGGAAAGTGTGCTGGCTAAGGGTTGGCTCCCAGAAGAGGCATCCAGGCAACAGACTGACTTAGCTTTAAAATAAGATCCATGTTATGTGTTTGTTCCTGGTACTGGGAACATCCACAAACCAAATGATAAATTATCAGAACTCTTTATTCTGGGGCCTACTTACGTACTAAAGACTCCAAAACTACATGGCAATAAATACCGATTGCACACGACTCACTCCTGGCTAGCTTAGGGAACCTACAGAATTGCTAACAGATTGCTGCTTTTTCTCTGTATTAAGCAATTGTGTTCACTGCCTGTAGAAATCATTATTATTAGAGTTATGTATCTGGTTAATGGGAGAGAGAAATGGGATTAGATAAAAGCAGATGGCGCAAATACCCACAAGCACCCACGTGCAAAGGAAGGCACATTAGGACAGGTTGGAAAGGAAGAGACTTCTGATGATCGATCATCCTCACATCATACTGAGAAAAAATTTTCAAAAGGAAATCAGAATGATGTCATGATATTTGAAAAAAAAAACATATCTGTGAACCATGGAGGGGAATAGACCTTCTGAGAGACTTATATACTGTCTGTACCTTAGGGTGTCAATTTAAATAATAAGAGCAGTTGACAAGTGAGACAGACAATAAGACAAAAGGTAAACCAGGCCTAGTCAGGGCTTGCAGGTGTGACACACTCAGCAGAGAGGTAGGACACTTGCCTAGTCTGCAAAAGGTCAGAGCACAGTAGAGGCTCAAACAAGACAGACCCAAATTCCCAACCAGACAAGCAAGCAACCAACCAACTAAGCTGGCCACGTTCATGTTCTGATTGCCCCACTTTATATTTTAACATTCCAATTGTTTAAAAATCTTTTAATTTATGTGTGATAGGCATGGGGAAATGCATGACATATGAGCAATACATGGATTTTCAAAATATAAAGAAAATAGACTGGTCCAGAAGTCTGGTCTAGAGTCCAGAAGAAACTAGATTTCCTTCTAGTTCTGTCTAAGGCTAGCGGTTACCCTGACTTCTAACAGCTTATCTTGGTTTTGTTTGCTTTTTATACTCATACAGATGGAGCTAGATAGTATACTTTTTTTGTTGTTGTTGTTGGATTCTGTGTTCACAGTCAGTTATGCTTCTGTGGATAGCTGTAAATCACTCTCATTATATACATTATTCCTTTGTATGACTAAACCATGATTTGCAATCAGCTGATGGATTGCTTGCTGCCAGTGTTTGGATATTTTTAATAATATTGCTTATAGCAATTTTTCCATCTCTTGATAAATATCACTACCCATTTCCCATTTCTTGTTAGCTCTCTCCCTAGGAATAGAACTGGGCAGGGGAAGTGCATGTGTTTAGTTTTGGTTGATATATTAAGTATCTTTATTCTGTCTTTCCATCCCCCTTTTCCTTTCCTGGCTTTCTTCCTCTATCCTCCCATCCTCTGTTCTCTCTCCGTCTCTCTCTCTGTCTGTCTCTGTCTCTGTGTCTCTGTCTCCCTTTGTCTCTCTCTGTCTCTCTCTCTCTCTCTGTCTCTCTGCAATTGTCAGGATTCTGGGTAAGGGGGAATAAATTAGGCTCAATGGCAAATAACCCAAAGAAATCCAATGGCCTTTGAATTTTTGTCTCACAAGTGGTCAGTTTCAAACTAATGTGAAAGAAAAAAATGCCAATCCCTTTCATAAACAATGCAAGTCATTTGTCACTTCACTCTTTTTTTTTTAAGTGCTTTATAACACAGGGGAGAACTGCAAAGCCCAGAACCCATCAATGATTGCATTAGAAGTCTGCCAATCTCTTGTCTTCCCTTCTGCTGATGTGGTCGATGATGAAGTTTAGAAGCAAGACTCTGCTGAAAAGCAGATTTGCCTCACGTGAAAGCCAGTGTAATACCTACCCAAAGATGAGCTGACTCCTTATCTGACATCAGGCTGAGGCAGGAGACTGCCTTGAAATCTCTCAGTGGGCCTAACCGATAACTTGAGGCTATGAGCTGACAAGAGTTTCAAGTGGTGGTCAGAGAGTAAAGTGACCACAGAGGAAGGACTATAGAGATACAACAACATGACTAGCTTGGAAGCTGGAGGGAGGGGGACCTGTGAGCCGGTGGGTGTGAGTGGCCTCTAGGGCTTGAAAAATCCTTCCTAAGAGCTTCCCGAAAGACATCTTCGGTTTATTCCAGAAGCTTTCTCAGAAACCTTTCGACCTACAGAATTTGTGGTTAAGAGTGCCACCGAAAAGCAACACAACATAAACCATCCAAAGAGAGAAAGCTGAAAGCTGAAAGCCCTTCTAGGCCAATTTCAGAGCAGCAGATCTGCGAATCCACCCATCCTGAGCCTGGCAGCCCCTCACTCACCAGCTCCTGGAGACGAAGGCTCGAACACACTGGAGGAGTCGCTGTAGGTGTTGGAAGCTTGCTCTGAAAGCTTCTTCTTACCACTTCCCTCTGACGACTTGTGCGACTTCTTCTTGTTTTTCACCAAGATTTTATACATTAAATCCATAGGGCTTGGAAGAGGTACCCCAGATTCCAGCTATTTAAAAGAAAGCACAGCCTTTAAAAATACTGTCCTTCCTTCCAGGCACCTCTCTAATCCCACTGCTTTGGATAGCACAGCCTCTAGATTGGCATCTACTATATTCAGCATAGTTCACGAAAGCATTCTAATTGTGCCCTGCATTTGTTTTAAATAAAAGATGCTTTTAAATGACCTAACTCATTTTCTACAATGAAACTACAAAAAAAAAAAAAAATGAGGCCACGGAAATGTACAGGTAGATTTAATGGTCTGACCTTGGACTCTCAGGCATTTTCTGACGGGCCCTGCAAGTCCAATCATTTTACTGCAGATACATAAATCATCTCTGACCTGAGTCTTTGGGAAAAGGCCAAACATTGGACAGAAAGAATTGTTGAAGTTGGGTAAAAGTTTCCAAATAAGTCACTGTTTCAGACAAAGCGTTAGGGGCAGCAACATCTTGTGTTGGTTTCGGGTGGGCTTTTAGCATCAGCCAAATCAGACATAATTTCAGATTTTCCTCTTGCCCCTAGATCTGAGCTGTCTTACTGAGCCTTACTTCACTGTTGCAAGTTTGTCCATATACTGGGAAATCAACTTCCCATGAGAAGGTTATAAGTTACTGTATCAGGGAGCATGTGCAAGACACAAGACAGGCTTATTTTTAGAGAGGCCTTTGAAGTCCCACAAGCTGGCCCTCTATCCTTTGCTTGCCATGAGTCTGGGGACCAGTATGAACTCACTTGAAAATATGCAGATACTGGGCCAAAGTGTCCAGGAAGAAGAGGCTTCTTTAGGTTCTGGCTGCTCTTTGCCTTTATGAACAGGGATGGGGCTGCTACCCATCCACTGGGCAGGGTCCTCTTACTCAGGAGTCCCAGGGAGATGAAGAGAAGATCTTCCCTTGTTCTAAGCTGGGCCCCCTGAGGACCTGAGCCTGGGACCTGGAGTTCGTATGCTCCATGTCTTATATAGCTTCAAGCACAGAGAGCCAGGCTTCTACTGCTCTAGGCTTAAGAAGCTAAAGATGTATGGTGACATGGTGACAGGCTTTCAGTCTGAGCTTTAGCCACCAGTAGTCTGGAACTGGGCAGCTGTCATGATCCTCTGCTTCCTGCAGCAGTGATCAGCAGCAAGGCACTATTGCCTGCTTGTGCTCTATCTCCTGAAAGAGCTTAGGGTGTAAGGACCCAGAGCACCTAAAATCCTAGTATTATAGGTCTCGATCCTGGGAACTTAAGGCTTAGCTTTCTTTGTAACGATTTCTATTAAATACGGCCCAGTTTCCCTTCCCTGTTCTTTACAGTTCATTATTCGTCCAGCACCTTTGTTCCTCACCTTGGTCACTCTTTGGAATCCCAGTGTCATCTGGTGCTACTCTGCTGCTGCTCCTACCAGCTCCTCTTCCTATCCCCAGTTCAGCCTTAAGAGAACAGCAGGCTAGAGAATTGTCTTATGGACTGCTCATGCTGCAACACCAGGGGGCAGCACTGAAGGCCATCTCTCTGTGGAGTCACAGTTAAACAGCTTGCTTCCATTCTACAGTGGTGAAGGGGGCGTGGCAGGTGTGTCCGAAACCCATTGCATTGCAGAATTCCCCACACCAATTAAGTACTGTGCTTGCGCTAACCACAAATTTCTGCTGGGCCACCAGGAACTGTGCTCCCCTCTGCCGTGGGTGAATATGGCTGTTCAGAGGTCGCTGAGGCTGGTGATGGCGAGAAGTCTGGTGCCTGCTGTTTAACACAGAGGTAGCGAGAATCGTTTTGCTTTGGCAGCAAGAAGCTGCAGTTTCAGCACAGCTCCCTCAAGGCAGGCATATAATGCTCAGGGCTGTCAGGCTGCCATAAGGGCAGGCCAGCTGGCTGCTAACGAGGGGCTACTTGGCCGACAATCCTCTGTTCAAGCAGCCAGACACCCTGGGCAGGGCTCACAACTGTCCATTAGGGAATCAGATTTACTCAGCTCCCCAATATCTTGTTTAAAGGAAAAATAAGCAATAAGAGAGAGGCTTAAATAGTATTTAGTGACTATTTATTCTTTGCTGGATACCCATGGGGAGAGTTGGGGCATTTCATCGGTTCATGGATGCAACTGAAGTTGAGTGTTTTCTCAAAGGTAAATGTAGGTGGTGGACAGCAGGTGGCAGAAACAGGCTTAGGAACCAGTATTGCCACATTTTGCATTCACTTCCAAAGGGTGTGACAAAGATCCATTGGGGGGTGGGGGGAGATGGTGGTATTTACAGAGTGCTATCTCCTCTTGGACTGTCTTTTATGAGCTGACTCTCACTGCTGAGGACTTTGTAATCTTGACTGACAACTGAAACATTCTCTCCTAGAGGGAAAGAGGGAGGCTGATGATGTTCCGGAAGTAAGGGAAGTCAACAAATCTCACACACTCAGGAAGTTCCTGAAACCTACAAGCTTCTCAAGGCCTCTTTCCCTAATTATACCAGCAGTATGGACTGCTTGGGGTGGGGTGGGGTGGGGTGTGAATCGGGAGAGGACTGTTCAACCGGTCTAGCTGCTGACTTGTCAGGCAGGGAGCACCAGGGATATAGCATCCATGAGTTGATGCCCATGCTGAAGTGGGCTTTTGGATTATGTAGTTACCTTTGAGTTATTCACACCACTGTCAACAACCTTTCATCCATATTCCTATAAGTAACTCCCTGGTACCAAATTAGACTTTGGTGGAATTACTACTTTGGCTTGTCCTCAGTAACTTATTTGGGGGTTAATAGACATTTGTTCACAAACACTAATGGTGTCACTTTAAGCAGAGGAGGGATAAGGCTGGATAAAGAAAAGGAAACAGACACATATTTTCTGACACCAGTCAGCTCAGATCTCGCTGATCATATATCTACAGAGAGGACATATCTCCCCAGCTGTAACTGATAAATGTTCTCCTTCAAGGGAGCAGAGTGCAGCTACTTACTGGGTATTTTTCCAGTGGTTCCATCAGGAGGGCATCACCAAAGATTAATCGGCAATACTCGGCCATCTTGGCTTGTTGCTTCGGGCTAAGAGCAAAAAGAAAGAAATTATGGGGTTTATTCAGAGAGGTGTCCTTTGTATTACTAGCACAGAAAGAAGTCAGTCAGAATCAGTTTCCATTGTTATGAAGCTCTTTCCTAAACATCACAAGTACCCACACACTCACACACGGGCAGGAGGCAGGGTGGCTGTGCAGGGCTATTTTTAAGGTCACCGTACACAACCCAGACAAGGACACAACACATCATGTCCCTGTCTCCAGATTCATGAGATTTCTAGAGTTAAAAACTTTGTTCCTTTTGTTGGATTGCCTGGTTCTATGTCAACTGCAAGGCTCCTGGGGTTGGAATATTTTTGTGGCTCCATGTAAATTCTTGGATAAAATGTATCACAGCAACAGAAAGCAGAAACAGATTATTTATAAGGAATCAAGAGGGGAAAGAAGAGTGAGAAAGAAAGAGAGGAGAATAGATGGAGAGAGGGAGCTTCATATGTCTAGGAAACCATGCAGAAGTGTGTGTGTGTGTGTGTGTGTGTGTGTGTGTGTGTGTGTGTGTGTGTGCGTGCACACATGGGCGATGCTGGAAGGATACAGCAGGGTTGGCAAAGGCTGTCTCCAACTCTTTTCTTCCCTGTGTTTTGAGACATGGCCTCACTGTGCAGTCTAGGGTGGCCTGATGGTTGAGAACCCCCTGCCTCAATACCCTGGGCGCCAGGATGACAGGCACACACACACCTCTATGCTCAGATTTGCTTGTCAGCAACTTTTCTGTGCAGAAAGAGTAGAGCAAAGCAGGGAGTAACCCAGGTGGCTGCCAGGAGGAAACTGGTCTGACAGGAGCAAGAGTTCAGGGTTTTCTGAGGTGAGCTTCTGGCTCTGAACTGCTTTGAAACTGTACAAGGAGAAGGATTTTAACTGCTTTTGGAACCAGACAAAGGATGCTGAGAAGATACAACAGAGTAACAGTTGCAAATGCCTTTGAAGAACTACACGAGCGAGAGGTATATAAAGTGATCTCATGGAGAGGAGACGCCTGGTCTGCGGTTAGCCCAGAAACTGTACCTCCAGCCCTTGTAAAGATGCTGTTAGAGGGAACATCTGAATGCTTTCAGCACTCCTGTTTCCCTTGACCTTTTCAGATGCAATTAAAAACCCAGTTTTCTCATCTTGTGCAATGATAAACATCATTACACAGCACCCAGTACTGCTGGGTTGGGTTTACGATCTACAAACTGAGGGTCCGAACTTCCCCTGGTTATATTGCAATGACAAGCAAAAAAAAAAAAAAAAAATGTAGTAAAGAGAAGACTTAGTAACTATGATGCAAATGATGGTGTTTTACCTTAAATCATAAAGATTAGGGGCTGTAATTTGTATTTTGACTCCTTCCCTGAAGGGGAAGCCTGGAACACACTGTTTTCTGGGAAGGGACACTTAGACTGAAGCTCTGCTTCAGTGCAGGAGGAAAGTGCTCATTATAGCTGTCTCTAACAAAAATGAATTGTGTGCTCTATGGTCAGGTGAGCTTTTGGGGTTCAGGTGTCAACTCTCAAAGTTATTATCTTCTTGGAACTGCGGGGAAGTTAAAGGAAAGATTCCAAGAATTTGCAAAGCCCAACGCAACAATTTGAGATCTTTCTCCAGAGACAAAATCTTCTTATGTAACTAAAGCTTACTTCACACTGTGTGTATCCCAGGCTGGCTTCAAACTTGCAATCCTCCTGCCTCCACTGGGATCATGTCCACAGCAAAGCCTTACACTTCTACACTGTTCCCTGTCTTGCTTGAGCAGGACTTTACTGCATGGTTTACATAGCCCTAAGAGAAGAGGATGACGACTCTCAGAAGTGTGAGAAAGGGATGACCAACCCTTGACTAAATCCTGAATCATACTGGAGGTTGCACTTTAAGGACAATTCATTAGAAACTATATAGATGGGACCTTTGGGGCAGGCAGGGAGTGGTTGATGGGGTAGATGACTTTTGCCAGTGGTAACTTACACAGGAAGTCTGCCAGGTCAGCCTGCTCTTGGCTGCAGCTGAGAACAGAGCATCTGTGCTGGGCACTGTTCTAGGCTGCATTAAAGAACACGGGAACAACACAGAGAGCCTGCATTTTGAGCAAAGCTGTAAGGTAATCCTGATAAGAGCAACTAGTGAGCCACATACATGTGCCATTCTGATCACCTGGAGCATCAGTAAACTGCAGACTCATACTTAGAATCTATAGGGCAAACATGCAGGTATTTCTAAGAAGTTTCCAGAGAACATATGCTGTTGGTCCGAGAATGGCTTTGAGAAAGAAGTCTGTGTGAATACAAGGAGAGGAAGATGTAGGTATCCAAGAAATAAGTGAAATGTGAAATTCACTTACCAGGTTGCTCATGTTCTCACACAGTGTTCTTTTAATAGAACAGGGAGAAAAGTGAACACACACACACACACACACACACACACACACACACACGTGCGCGCACGCACGCGGAAATTAAAGAGACTTTAATTGTAGGTCAGACCCACAGAAATAAATGACATTAAGACTGCAGTTAATGAATAAAGACAAGGCAAAGTTTTTAAAGTATCAACATCAGCCACCATGGTAATTAAAATTAAAGGGATGAAATTCACAAATATATTACGTGCTTCAAGCCACAGCAGATATTTCTAAACATATTAAAATATCCACAAAGCATCTGCCAAATAGGTCAGTTTGTGTGTGTGTGTTGGTTCATATTCTGTATTCTAAGGCCAGGCTAGCTTGGTTTGAGTCACACCTCAGCTGCATAGCCTCAAGCATGCTAAATGCTCACTTAGGATTCAGGTTCTTTACCTGAAAGACAAGGATGACCCCGTTCCTTTGGGGAACAATAGGGTTTATAGCAAGGGTTGCACAAAAGGCTAACATATAGGGAACAGTGTTTGGTGCAAAATACATATTCAGTAAATGTAACCTTTTCTATGTTGTGGTGATTATGGGTGTGGCCTCTCTGCCTACTTCAAGGGAGAGTTTACTTTGTAGCAAGTGAGACAATGCAAAATGGAACAGCAGTTCTTGGTTTTTGTCTGCTTTAAGTAGACATACTTCTTTAAGAAAATAAGAAAACATAAGCAAGGCACCGTCGACAAATCTGAAAAACACCCTGCCTGAACAGGATGGACAGGGGCTGCTGAAGCCAAGGGAAAATGAGATAGACAAGGAAGGGAAAGACTCCCCCAAAGTCAACAGCTCAAAATCTGAGCTGTTGTAGCAAACCAGGTGTGAAATGCAGTCACTGCAGGGTGAGGAGACATAGCAAGGAATGGGGTAGATTCCGGTCTCTTCCATGTCCCTCAGGGGTGTTAGGAAACCCATGTATTGGGATTTCATCATTCATAGGATGAAATGATTGCAATGACACAGAATGCAGAGTGGTGAATGTTACAGTCCTGAGAACAAACTAGAAATATAGTTAGAAAATCGGTTACTTCTAACCCAAGTTGCTTTCTACTCACATATTAACGGAATACTGTATTTAACTACTTAAAAATTTGGTTCTGCTCAAACTGCTTCTGGAAGATGTAGGAATTCAGGTATTTAAGCATACGGTGCAAATTAGGAAACTGAAAATAAACTCTCAGAAGGAAGGGGAGGCAAAGGAATGTATGAACTCTTTTATCATAAATGCCACCAGCTTTATTAAAACAAATAAAAATCCTAAACAACTCAAACAACAACAACAACAACAACAACAACAACAACAACAACAACAACACACGTGCCAGGGCTCCTTGTGAGGCATGGAAGACTTCACAATCACTCTATAAGTAATCATGGCCCTACCACATGTTCTTCAAGCATTGCATCCACACACTAAAGTTGTTTTAACAGACTTTGCATCAGCACAAACAATAATCTTTTCTTATGATAGTATGATGTACATACTAATATCCAGATCATAGCTTTAATTACCGCCCCTTGATTCTTTGCAATAAAATGAATAGTTGTTAGATGTGGTAGTACACCCTTGTAATCTAGCTCTTTCCAGTCTGAGGCAGGAGAACCGAGAGTTTAAAGCAATCTTGGTTACATAGCAGTACCATGTCTCAAAAATGAGGGATGGGTATTGATGCTCAGTTGAAGAACACATGTCTAATATACACAAGGCTCCATATTCCATTCCAAGCATAGCAAATATCTGAGTATATAAAATAGTTATGCCAGAGTTGTCTTTTCTTTCTGTAGCACAGCAGTAGGTGCAGGCTACTTTGAAATAGACAGAGTTTCACAATACAAATAAGCACTGAAAAGCAGCTGGAAAGGAGGGATGTAGCCAACAGACATGGGTGTGAGAAGAGAGTTTATGCATGTTCCATCTACAGTCATAAGCAGAGGGAACTGGCCTTTTAAGACAACAAAATGGAATATAAATGGATAGCCATGGGAGTCTCTGAAAGAGGGTTTAAAGAGTGGCCCACTGCATTCCAAGTCAGCAAAGGAACAGCATATCATAAAGAAAACGCACCCAACCATACTGCAAAGTGAACTCCTGAGTTTAGAATCGTGCGGTGGCATGAAGACAGCCTGGCCCCACAAGTCCAGGGACTATTTTAATGCCCATAAGATTTAAATGAATAGTTCATCCTTGCAGATGAAAGCATGCCACTTACGATACAACAGGATGGAAAAACACCAATGCTGATATCAAACCATCTGAAATCAGGTGGAAGTTTGCTAAAGATACCTCATTAGGGAGAAAGACTATTCACAGGATGCTCCAAATACTTACGAATCCACGTGGTTCTCAAAGGAAAGGAGGATGGGGAAAGGAGACGTCTTGAACGCACACTCTGCGATGGCTTCTATGACTTCCTGAAACAAGAACACATTTTTTTTTCTTGGTGTTAAATTCATTAGTATGGTGGGGTTTATTGTTCATTTCTTTTGGTCTTTGTATGTGTCAGGTTTGTAGCCACTGCTATTTGTTTATAGCATTCTGGGCTCAAAACTAGGGCCTCAGCATGCCAGGCAAGTACTCTACTACTTAGGATGTGCCCAGATCATAGAGCTATCTTTGATGAATCAGATAAGACAAAATTTCTACCCATAAATTTATTTTCTGAACCTAACTGCTATAAGCATTTGGTCATATTTACTTCTGGCCTGTTTTGTGTGTATGTGTATTTGTGTGATTTTGTTTTAATAATAGTTACATAATCTGTATTTTTCATAAATATTATTATTAAGAAATAAATAAAAGGGGTTGGAGTCTAGACTGTTATCAGGGTGGACAAGGTACTGGGTTTGATTGCCAGCACCAAAACCAACAAACGACAGCAAACAAAATGGAGACAGACCTTATGTTGAAGACAAAGTGCTTAAGAGAGTTGCAAGGCCACCACCCCAAACTACAGCCCTGCTAGCAGTTGCTTACTTTACCCAACCCCCACCTCACACACACTCTCAGCAACTCACCCACAACCTGAATCTTTATGTTTCCGTATACCTGATTTTTCCAAACATCTAATATATACGGGATCGCAGAGTATATTTTTGGGCACTCTTCAGGTAATGTGTTTCCAAAACTCATGTGTGTTCTAATGTGTATCAGTAATTCAGTTTTCCTCTTATACTTGTTTTAAATATTTATGTCAGGGCAGAAGCTGTAGCCCAGTGTTAGGCTATTCAATATTCTAAGTGCTTCATCCAGCAACGAAAATACATTCATTATATGTCGTAAGCTCCAATAGCTCTACAAAATTCTAGAAAGATAGAAATACCACGATTGACCTAACTGGTCATCAACTGTTAAATGGGTACGTACTTCTAGGAACGGACTCTTGAAAGAAAAAAAGACAGGTTGAATAACATGAACTCATTCATAGTACTTCACATCTCCAAATTATTCTTCATTGTAAACTGTCTATAATAATGTACAAAAGATCAGATTGCAAAGCACATTTACTACTAGGCATCTGAGTACTCTTCTTCCAAAGTGTTTTTCTTGTTTAAATAACATTGAAACAATCCTATTGTTTGTTTGTTTGTTTATTTGTTTATTTAAAAGATGTATTGGTTTTTGTTTTATGTATATGCTGTCTACGTGTATGCCTGTGTACCATATATATGCAAGTGCCCACAGAGGCCAGAGGAGGGCATGGGATTCCCTGGAACTGGAGTTACAGATCTTTCTTGTGGGCTCTGTGAATTAAACCCTGGGCCTCTAGAACAACCAGTGTTCCTACCCACTGAGCCATCTTCTCAGCACCTTGTTTATTGTTTAGGTGTTCCATCATCCACACTATTTAAACCTCACGTTACCATACACTGCTTTAATTTACATTTATTCTTTGCAGTTGTGACTTCTGTTCTCAATCTTCATGCTGAAACCCTTCCCACAGACTCCCTTTCCTGTGCAGGGCATGGTGTTCTTTATAGCAATGTCATTAAGCTATTTCCCTTGCCTGGGAGTAGAAATGAGGCTTTCTAATTCTGTGCTGCATTTGCATATATCTTCTAAGAATGATGCTCTTGCGCAGAGTGAGAACCACTCTTACTCTTTCTTGGAAGTGAATTCACAGATTGCTTTTCATACATAATCAATTTAACTTTTACCACTGTCGAATCCATCAAAATAAGAGCACTATACAAGGCAAGTGATGTCAGGATGCAAAATCTTTTATATTTCATACATTTGCACACAGACTGTGGATGCAAACGGACTTGAGTTGAGCAACCGTGTCTTGGACTTGCAAGCAGTATGATGTTGGGAGAATGACCTAGTGCTTCTGAGCTTTGGTTTGATGGGTTGTAAAGTAGGGGTGATGAACCCTGTTCCACAGGTCTGTTATGAAGGTGCAGTAAAAGAAAGAGAAAAGCTAGCTCACACTGAGCAGGTATTAAGTCATCTTAAGGTTCTCGTCTTGCTGTTGATTCCCTCCTTCCTTCCTATAACTGACACTCTAACTAGGAACACTAAGGCCTCAGGTAACTCCAGACACAAATGTACCATGCGACTGACATCCCATAAGGAGAATAATTATCTTCTGTTATGCAGGTTATGAAGTGGAAGTTCAGCGTATTAACTGACCTAAGAAGTCAAGCTCAATTCCAAAATTCTAAGCTCATCTGTCCCATGCTTCTCGGCTAACCAAGTCTGGCTTATGTTGACTCTCCTATGGGTGGGGGCTTCTGGCACCTTCCTATTGGTCATGGGCCAAGCAGAGAGGACACTAAAACTTCCCTCACCAGTTTTACAGAGGACTTAATTTGAATCTAGGCCCTCAGTCTGGTTGAATAAGAATTCCTTACCTATGTAACACTATAGCCTTTATCCTTATAGAAAGAAAATTGAAGTTTGGCTTTACAGCCAAAAACAGTGTTACAATGTCTGTGGCTCACACCTGCAGGGTTCTGACAGCAAGCCTGGCAGGCTTTGAACTGCATTTCTATTTATAATGTGCCTAGGAGGGGTGCACTATTACCACCAGTTTGCTGAATGAGAACAAGGCTCAGGCAGATAGGAAGCTTTTCCAAGATCCTGCAGCCAGCAATGCTGGAGCTGGTCCTGGAGACCCGCAGTTGACCCAGCGGTCAGCTCGAGAGCAGCACCAAACATCTACCTTCTCTTTCTCTCTTTACCTCCCCTCTTCCTTTCCTCCTCTCTCTGACCAGCTCTCCGTCTTCTCTATAATACATTTAGCTACAGGCTAAAAAGCTTTGCCAAATTTTCACATCAAATAAGACTTTACTGAATTATAAGTTGTTGACCAGTCAATCTAGAAGCCCTTCTGGGAGACTTTTGTTCTCCTCAATGTTTGAAATATTTTGTGAGGTATGCATGATTGCTCGGGGTCAGAAAACTAGCAGTGACTCTTAAGATGCTCTTTTATAGTGCTGTATTAGTGGCATTGGTGTTACAGTCATTTCCAGTACCATGCTCCTTTACTGCAGAGACTTATGACACTGCTTTCAGTAACCTGCTTACCACCCAGGTCAATGAATAACAGCAGTAGGAAAATTATCCTTGAACCCTTTTGCCTGCAGGGAGGTGGTCATGCATGCTTTTAATACCAGTACTCAGGAGCAGAGGCAGGTGGATATCTGTGAATGAGTTTGAGGCTAGTCTAGTCTACAGAGCTAGTTCTAGGACAACCAAAGTATGCAGTAAAACCATGTATCATAGAGGGAGGGGGAGAGAGAGAGAGAGAGAGAGAGAGAGAGAGAGAGAGAGAGAGAGAGAGAGAGAGAAAGACAGAGACAGAGAGAGACAGAGACAGAGAGAGACAGAGAGAGACAGAGAGAGAGACAGAGAGAGAGACAGAGACAGAGAGACAGAGAGGTGGGTGGGCTGGCTGATTGCCTCCCTTGCCCTTTGCCACATCTGCATTTGGCACATTTCACTTGCATAATGGCCAGAGGAAAGGCAGATGAACATGAAAGTGAGGCTACACTTTGATTGCTCTGGGATGGCAAAACTCCCAATCTTTATTGATCACCTCCTCTCTGTCAGGTTCAATTTAATGTAATGCGGGTGGATGGGGTCACAGAATGAAGGTCCCGTCTTTGTGGGATTACATGATAGTAGGAAACCCAGTAAGCAAAGGACACAGTGACTGGGTTAAGCAGCATGTCATAAGGTGACTGGGTACCATGGAGAAACTTAAAAACACAGAGTGAGGCAGTGAGAGCTTTTCTATCTGGAAGGGGTGGCATTACCACTAGGAGGCGTATGAAACAGAGAAGTCCTAGTAGTCCTTATGGGGGGGGGGTGACATTTGAGATGCTTCAGAGAGGTAAGGGGAGAGCTTCAGTTCAACCTGACCAGAAGTATGGTGTCCTGGAAGGATCACAAGGTGGCCCATGTAGCTCCTGATACACAGTGGGTTGAGTGGATGACACAGTAAATAATAAGGATGGGGTAATTTGCTGATTAAACAATGGAGAGCAGAAGAGGTCCAATCCCTTGTTCCTAATCTCACCATTCCAAAGTCACCTTACACACCAGGCTCTGGGAAAGCAGATTACCACTCTGCAGAGCAGGGGCTGGACTTATGTGAGGGAAGGGGAGACCTCTAAGTACCAGACTTAAGTCTTTCACATAGGCTCTGCACTGCACTTACAAGACTCTGAGTAAGGCACCTGTACCTAGCATCCCTGGGTCTTTCCTAACTTGGCTTCTGGACTAACAAACTAACTAAATCTTTGTTACTAAATTTATCTACAGTGTAGGCTAGCATTTCCACAACTACCTCACTGTCTCCGTGTCTCTCCAAATCTCATGAGCAGAAGTGTAGGGATAAGAGTCAGAAGGGTATAGCTAGGCAATCTCTAGCCACCCTGATCACCCTACCCACCCGCAGGCAGAAGGATGCAGTCCTCTACCCTTAAGCCTCTAAAGCTGCCACAGTTTGGATGTGGTAGGGATGCTGGCTGCGTGTGTTCAGGCAGGGACATTTATCGAGCAGAGGCAGGAGCTCACAGATGTGACTGAAGGACCACTTGTAGGTCAAGTGCACAGAAGAGTCACTCCAAGCGAACCGGGTGGCTAAGGTTGGGAAGCCAATGCTCCACAAAAGAAATATTCCTTAGAATGTGCTAGTTGAGTTATTCTGATCCCAGGATCTCAAAGAATTTTGACTAAGCTTTAAGAGAACAGAATTGGGACTCACAGGGATGATAACTGGTAGAAGTGGGGCATGGGCAGGGTGTGGGTATCTCTGCCAGCAGCCCAAGTGAAGTGCCAGGTCGTCCCCCTCTCCTCCCATAGTCAGGACCCTTTGCACCATTGCCAGTTGGAGAAATCTCTGCCCCATGGGGCTTTTCCCAGCCTCTGCTCTGTGGCCCCTGGTCATATTCTTTCTTTCAGAGCCTAACTAATTGAAACTGGGACTGAGCAGGGTGTAAAAGGAAGAAAGGAAGTGGGGTACGGAAATAAAACCATAAAAATAATCTTTTTTTTTCTCATTTTAGGTTAATAAACAATTTCAGAGTGGTTGGTTTCAGGAGCTAATACAACTTGTAAAGATTTTGGTCAGAATTTGAGTCAAACTACATTAAATGTTTTGTGAAATTAAGTGAAGACTAAGTGTTAACTTTTCTCTATCTATGGTATGGTGAACCAAATTGTGAAAAGCCAAGTTATTGGGAGAGGTGGCCCCATGCCTGGAATCCTACATTCTAAAGCACAGGCAGCGGCTGGAGTTCAAGTCCCGAGTAGGCTCCAGAGATCCTTTAAAACAACAGCAAAAGTAGCTTAAACTAGGAAAAAAAAAAAAAAAAAAAAGCCAACCCATTTCTCTGCAATGGATTTGGCCTTGCCTGAAATCCCTGCTTTTGTTGGCTCTTCCTTTACTGACACCTTATTTATTTGGTCACATCTCTAGTCACCCAGGGTTAAGACTACATTTTCTAAATTTCAGCATTCTTTTTAAAAAAAAAATCAGAAAGTGGTAAGAAACCCAAGTCAGCTCAGACATCATGGCCCCAGAGACATGAATACCTTCATCCAGATCATTCCCTGGACCTACTACCCCAGATGTTCACACTCAATGAACCCACAAAGCCACTGCAAATGATTAAAGATTGAAATTTTTATCACAAATATTATGTACAAGAAGTTTGGGATTTGGGGACATTTGGGGTTTTTAGATTTTTGGCTTATGGGTGTTCAGCCAATAGAGTCTAAGAAAATCTTCCCCAAACTGATTAACTCTGTAATCTGAAAGACATTCAATGCCAGGCATTTCTGATAAGAGATACTCCAATGATATCATAATTAAATGGTAGCAATTAACACCATCTTCAAGATGAATAAAGCAAAGCTAGAAATATATGAAATAAAATTCACAAATCTCCCAACATGGAGTGGAAAATCCAAGAGAGAAAAATAATGCAGACTAGAATATTTAGCAATATAAGCCAATCTCAACCGGTGGGGTCACACTGTCTAAGGTTGTACTCAAATGTGGATAGCTGTAAAATGTACAAAGTAGTGTTCACTTGTGATATTCAAGAGAGCTCTCCTCTTAGGACAGAGCAGATCCCAGGGGAATGGCTACATAAGGTGTGTTTCTAGGGTTGTGTCTCTTGATTTACATGGCAGAAACATGGGTACACACAATGACCATAAGATGCACCCGGTGTTGGTGGCAGCACACACCTTTAATCCCAGCACTCAGGAGGCTGGTCTCTGAGTTCGAGGCTAGCTTGGACTTCCGAGTGAGTTCCAAGACAGCCAGGGCTACATAGAGAAACCCTGTCTCAAAAAATATATCTATCAACACCACACATATTTTTCATTTTAAATATGTTTGACATGTTTTGCAATAGTAAAATACAAGAAAATAATGAGTGGATAAAAACAAACGAACAAAAAAAAAATCTTTGATCTTGCTCAAGTAAGTTTCCTGAGAATTTGGTTAGTTGGACAAACTCCTACATTTTGACTTCTAAATTCAATCATAAAGATGATTCTCAGTCTGTGAACTCCATTGCAATACCTAGACATTGTCTGAGAAAGCTTTACCCCCACGGTGCCAGGTATCCCAGCTGCCTTATAGCAACCTCCTTCACTCTACCTTGAAGGATATTTCTGTTGTCATGGTGAATCCATGGGTAATGACAGGCTCTTCCTCAGCGGTCCTTCCCTTCCAGCAGTCCAGCTCCACACAGCGACATCCAGACAGAAGCACCTGGCGATACATCTCTACAGACGAGTTCCCAGCCAACTGGCCAGCTGCAAAACAAACCCCAGAATCCCTTGAATCAAGGAAAGCAGAGAATGGGGGCATCATCAAAAGCTCTTTGACATTGGAAACAGCACTGAAGTAGCCCAGGTGGCATCAGGGCTCCCTAGTGGTGAGTCAGGAGTAGAAGAGAGGAGAGAGGAAGGACATTGTAACATAACAAAGATACATGCACTGTGACTCAACCACAGGGCCTTTGCAGTCAACAGTTCAACTTGAAAAAAGTAAACTGTCTGGCATAAGTGTTTTCTAAGAAACAGAATCCACTCCAGATAATGAAAAGAACACAGAATAGCAGACTCACCCAAGTTTCTCAAGGGAAGAAGGCATAGACAACAGAAAACACAGGTCTACTTATGGGAGATACTTAGTAAGTGAAGACTATAATACTCCTCAAATTGATGTACAATTTTAGTTCATATTAAATTCAGCCTGACCTTTTGATCCCTTTGCCTACAGAAACTGGCATTCTGCCCCCAAACTTCACATGGGATTATAAAGGATGTCAGTATCCAGGCATCTCTACTACCTGCCCCAGGGACTCAGGGACAGCAGGATACACATCATCACCAGCTGCCAAGATGCAGCACATTCCCACTGGTACCATGAGTTGTATATCTTCCCTGTGTGTGCACTACATCCCCTTATAAAAGGCCAGTTTCTCTTCTCTCCACTCTCTTCTTCCCTCCAACCTTGCTCAGAGGCAACCTCTGTATAGCCCCTCCCCAAAATACCTCCCACGTGATATCTGCTGCACGGTGTGACTTTATAGTACCTTTCCCATAGATCATAACAGGGGGAGTGGGGCTGAATTAGCCAAAGTAATCTTAAATAAAAACCATAAATAAAGTTGGAAGAATCACATTTTCCAATTTTAGGATTTACTACCAAGTTACAGTAATCAAGACAGTAGGTTGCCACTATAGGAAGAACAACACAGGTAAATGCAGTGGAAATGAAGGTTTAGAAATACACCTTCAGTTTACGGTCAACTGACTTCTAACAGGCTTACCAATACAACTCAGTACAGAAAAATTAGTATTTTCAATGAATTAGCCTGGGCCAATAGGACAGCCATATGCAACACTAACTAACTATCTAACTAACTAACTGGATCCTTTCTTCATACCACATAGAATAATTTAACGTGAAATTGATTAAGTACCTAGAAGAGCTAAAAGTACTAAAGTCTTTGAAGAAACATAGGAATCACCAGTGGCTGTGTGGACACCTGACAGCACAAGCAACAAAAGGAACAATAGGAAAACTTTGTAAGATTGAAACCTGAGAGCAGAGCTGAGATATCTTAGTGAAGCGGTTATGTAGCTAGTTACAACTAAGCAGGCTCCACCCCACCAGCATAATTAGTCTTGGGCCCTACCTCCTGTATCCTTTCAAGGATTTTTGAGGACGGGGGAAGTATGACAATTGCCCCTCCCTCGAACTGGAAATGCTGTTTGAGAGAAAAAGAAAGCATAACAGATGCCCCTCAACACTTTCAAATACCACATGAAGTGATGACTGTAGGTCAGACAACAGAGAGGAAGGAAGCAGTAGCAGGGTCCTTCGAGGGAGAGCTATTTCCTCCTAGTAAAATATGACTTCTATGGGTTCACTTTTTCTTTTACCTTTCTCTAGTTCATTTAAATCTGTTCTATTATGTGGGGTTTTTTTTTCTTCCTTTTTTGGTCAAAAGAATAGAGTCCGACCTTGGGTGGAGTCAAAACTTTCTAAACTGTCCAAAATATAATATGGTTGCTATATCGTCAGTGGCTTTCTAGTAAAAAAAAAAAAAAAAGACACTAGTTTACTTCCTTCAAAATAAACTCTCATGACCATGTCAGTCACCCGAACAGAGAACACCTCCTGGAATTTCTTCCAGAGATTTTCGAAAGTATTTGGTTTCCACCCTGGGACAAGGGATTGAGGTGCGTATTTTACACCAAAGCAGATCTGGTCTCCAGGTTCTCACAGTATCTCAACCTGGCATACCCTATCCCCCAAACCTAGACTTTCCAGCACAGGGGCTGGGCTGTTCTTTCCCCAGAGGTTCTTCTATATAATACAGAAATTTTGGTCTCTTTCTTCCTTTCCTCTTCTTCCTCCAAGCATGCAGCCCCTTTTCTCTTTCTGTGTCCCTCCCTTACTAACCCCCTTTCCCCATGGTGACATCCCTGGCTTTGGTCCTTGGTGCCAGTGAACTCGCCCACCTGAGAGCAGCTTCCCAGTAAACTGCCTTTTATATACTCTAATCTGGCTTAAATTGGCTCATTTCACTGGTGGTGGAGAAATAACATCTCGGAAAACCATACAAAGTCTACCTAAAAGGTGGAGATTGGCACATGGTCCCTATGGCTGTTGCCCTCCCTGCTGGAGACTGCTTCCCTCTGTCCTTTATTATGTACCTTGTAATAAGTTCCACCCATCTTCTATATTGTGCTCTGAGTGTCTTGTCTGAATTCTTCTGACAAAAGTCCCCTGGATTGGAGACCTGAGAATCTGGTAAATTAGCCTTGCTCTGTGTTAATTCCATACCTGTATGGAATTGGCTTCAGGTTGAGTCTTGTCCTGGGAGATTCCATTTTACAAACAGCCTCTACTCCCATCTAAGAGCAGATGGAAAGGTGGGAAGCCTCTTATTTTGATTAACATATGAATACCACCATATGTCAAGTACCACCCACGAAGCAGAGAATGATACACAGCTTATTCTCAATTATGAAAAGGGTGCTGCCCTATGGATTTATTAACATGAGTTGGGATCCTATAAGCAGATGTGTATATCAAAATCACATCAGTCAAAACAGGCACTAGAATCTACTGAACACATCAGACTGAGAAAAGAATACAATAATGGCCTCATTAATACCATGATGACAGTAACTCTGTTGACTTGGCTTGGTGTATGCTCCGGGGACAGACTGACAGAGTACACTCGACTCTCTCAGGGGCTTCAGTTCGGCTCAGTCTCCAGTGCTCAGGCAGCATGTTTGACTTGTCATCTGCCCATTCATTCACATGGACCGGGCCTTGTGTTTTATCACTGTGGCTTCCATGGCCCTGTCTCTCACCTCAGCAGCTTGACTCTTGTGGACTATCTCTGACTCTGTGCTTGACTCCACATCAGCACCTCCAGCATAGTTCCAACAGGATCTGCTTCCTGAGTCCCGTATAAACTCTCTTTAAATTTTATCAGTCTTTTTCTGCCTCTTAACAAGGTCCCCTGAACTCCTCAAACTCAACTGAGGCCCCTTTACCCCCTGTGGCCATTCTGTGACCTCCATATATACCTGTACACAGCGACATTTGCTGCGTGATAAGCAGTATGTGATCTGAGAGTTAATATCATTAATTAAGATCGGAATAAAAGGAGTGCTGATTGCCAATATCCAGCCATCAGAGAAAATCAAGACTACTCGGCAAATTGCAGCCAACAACATAATGCAGCACGTGAGCTGATTGTGACTCAATAATTCTGGACACTGCGGGAAATCACAAACATTTCTGTCTGTGTTCCTAGGAAGGAAACTCATGACAAGAATCCAGAGCGATATCTCTGTCACAAAGTTATGAAATTGTGACAATAAAGGCATATAAGAAGGCCAAGGGCAGAGGCCGTGGCTTAAACTATTTATGTATTCATTTATTTAATGTGAATGTAGGTGCGTAAACATATGTATGTATACCACAAATAGGGTTAGAAGATGTTATCAAATCCCCTAGAATTGGAGTTGAGGTGGCGAATTATGGGCTGCCGTATATGAACAGGGACATGAACATGGTTCCTCTGTAAGACAAGTAGGTGCTCTCAACCATTGATTCATCTCTAGTCCTGGCAGCCACTAGTTTCTTGATAGAATTGTTTAAAAATATTAATAATAAATACATTTGAAACAAGTCTATTATCAAACATACGAATTGAAGTCTTTGATTTCCAAACCTTTATGTTTTATCTCTCTCTCTCTCTCTCTCTCTCTCTCTCTCTCTCTCTCTCTCTCTCTCTCTCTCTCTATGTTTGTGTGCTTATTTATTTGTTTGTTTCTCTATTTATAATCATAGTCTCACTCTTTAGTCTAGGTTACCCTCAAATTAAAACCCTTCCTGCCTCGCCTTCCTTATCATTGGGAGTACTGAATGTTTTCCCCCCTTGATCTCTTGGATCTCTTTTATAGCCAGTTGTAGAATGTTGATAAAAAAAATTGTCAAAGTGACTTTGAAATGGACAGCATCTGCCCTGTGGAGACACACAGGGGAAAGAAAACGAGATTAGGCCAACTGGCTTAATTTTACTTTTATATTCATGGCACACTACCAGACCATCAACAGAACAAAAGGACAACCCTCTTCGGTGCTATACAGCTCTAGGAAAGGCAGCTAAAGGCTGATTAAGTACATTTGCATAATCACTTTCTTTACTAGAAAAATAGGGCATCTAAACACACAAGTGTATCTGCAAAAACAATAATGCTGACAGAGTAACCTGGGAGACTCCTGATGCTGGACAATCAATTTGTCATTTATAATGGCCTCAAAGTGTATTGTCATTGTGATACACTGTCCCCATATCTGCTGCATAAAGGACAAGGCAGAGGGGCAGTGAAAATTAACACTGTTGTTATTCCTAAGCTTCTGAACTATGGGAAATGAAGAATTGAAAGAATCATAAGATTGATTTGTCAAAACGTTTGTTCCTGCATAAAACAGGGCAGATCTGAATGTGTGCTGTTATTGTGACTTTATAGACTCTAGAATATCTGTGAGATAGACGGCTGGGCATGCATGTGGGGAATTACATTGATTCTGTTAATTGAGGTGAGAAGGCCCACCTACTGTGCATAGCATCTGTGATGGCTATTCTTGGCTGTCAACCTGACTACATCTAGAATTAACTAAAACCCAAAAATGGCTGGGCATGCCTGCGAGGGATTTATTTATTTTTTGCTTAATTGGATCATTGGGAGCGGGAAGATTCACTTTTAATGAATCCTTTGAGGTGAGAAGACACAGCTTCAATTGAGATCTTTTCACGTAGGAAGGCTCAACTCTAATCTGAGCCACACCGTCTGCTGGAAGCCTGTAGAAGGACATGTAAGAGGGGAGCTCACTCTCTTTGCCTGCTTCCTCTCTCCCTTGTTAGCAAGACCATTCCTTCACGGGCATTAGAGTCTACTTCTTAGGGATTCTGACCTATACTGAAGATAGCCAGCCTTGTGGACTGAATACCTACATGTCAGGTAGTCATTGTTGGATCAGCTGGACTGTAGCCTATAAGTCAGTCATTCTAGTAAGTCCCATCTCTCTCTCTCTCCCCCTCTCTCTCTCTCTCTCTCTCTCTCTCCCTCCCTCTCCCTCTCTCTCTCTCCCCCCCCCCTCTCTCCCTCCCTCCCTCTCTCTCTCTCTCAGTTCTATTACTGTAGACTCTAGAGTCTAGAGAATTCTGACTAACACAGCATCATCCCTAGACTGGGATGGGGGGAAACTGGAGCTGAGCAATGCTCTAAATTCATCCTTCTATTCTGATTGTGGTTGCCATGTGACCGGCTGCCTCAAGGTCCCATAACTCGGACTTCTGCCCTTGATCTGTGCTCCTTTAAGTTGTTTTTGCCAGAGGATATTTTTTACAGCCACAGTAAACTTAGACAATTGTGTGAGGGTTGTGAAAGATGTATTACTAATGACACCAATGTTATCATATAATGTTTACATAGTCGGTACTTTGTTAAGCTGCCTAATTTTCTGATGTGTAACCCTTTCATTGTCTTCTTGTTATCTCAGTTGGCAAAACCTGGACAAGTTCTCTAGGGCACTCGGAGCTTTCTCGTCCTTTTGTTATAAAAGTTATCCCATCCCTACCCTCCACCCCAATATGGTTTCTGACAAATATATTCTGTCTACCTCTTCATCTCCCTCCTTGAGGGCAGCTGATGAGATTTACAGCTTGCTCGTCCATACCTCTGAGTTATTGTTGCTTTAAACTCTAATAAATTTGTCCTCAAGCTTTCTTCTGAGTCCATTCTGTTATTAACATGACCAAGAAGCATGAGAAGGGACCCTTAATTTTCTTGACAATACTTGACACAACAGGTGTGGAATACACCTAAGTTTCTGGAACCATCAGATATTGCAGAGTGCTTGGTCTTGGCAGACTACACATGTCATGGTGGTGGAGAGATGGATTGTTGTGAGGCCAAAGACAAAATTATCCAGGGCTATCTTAGGTCTTTTGGTAGCCAAATACCTTTACTTTGTGTATGGATGTGTATGTGTGGTGTGGGTGAGGATCACACTTGCCCTGATTTCAAGCTTTCTGCCTCAGCTCCTTAGAGTCATAGGCCAGTTAGTTACCTCTTCTCTATCAGATCTCAAAAGCTGTGACTAGTTGATACCAGTATCTCCAGCCAAACAGTAGACCTCCAACCTTCACTACCCCCAGTGAGAAGCATTCCATAAGATAACATATGAACCCACAGCAGAAACCACCCCCTTACTCCACCCTGCCCCATTAGGCTCCCATCAATGTTCTCGTACTTGGGACACGGGCTGATTAACTTCCCTTTTGTTTGGTGGCTACCAAGAGTTCATACAACCTCTTCTACAGTTAACCAATAATTCAGGGCCCTGTTCGTGGGGGAGGCTTACTTATATCTGGCTCACAACAAAAATTTCTTGTCTCCTTCAAAACAGAGACATTATTTTATGTCGACAGTAACTGAGTAAAACTGGAGTACTCTGTCATAAGTGATTCAAGGTACATCTTAAAACCATTTCCGTGAACTGGCTTGCCAATGCATTTGTCATTCAAAGAACAATTAGAAGAAATTGAATGCACTTTCTTGGTGTGGGGTTTGCGAGATGAAAAGTAATCTAGAAACATTAAAGACTGCTTGGGTTTGCCATCCATCACCTACAGCCTGTAGAATCCCTCTAAAGAAAATTTCTTGCTCATTCTTAAAACGAACATTGGTTTTAAAATAAGAAATGGAAATCTTCAAAGAAAGCACAGAGAAAACCCATATCCCAATTGTCCCATTACTTGGAACTGGAATTTCTATTATGTTCCCTGGATATGATATAATTTCCATTCTTCTCTCTTTTTCTCTGGTTTACTTTATTTTCAACCCTGAAATTCTTTACTTCTCTTCATAAACTATGTTACACTTCCATATGACTGGGGGCTAAGTGCACTGATATATCCTGAGCCATTTAAGCCTTGGTATTTCTGGAATCATTCCTTGAACTCATCTCTGCCTGACCATGAACACTTCTCTGCAACTCTCTCTGACTTTGTGACTGGGCTCTAAGCTGCAGTTCTTTCCCAGATGGATTTATAACAATGCCTCAAGTCACTCTGCAGTGGATTCCTTGCCTTTGGTACTTGTGGCAGTGCTGGTTACAGTCCCTGGGACTCGGACTCTGATTACCAAGGCACGTGGGGATAGAAAAGACCTGAAACTGGAAACACAAACTTCTAAGAAATTGCTCAGGATTTAAAGCATGGCAAACCGCTGTCTATCTTTATGCTTATCATTGTCTAATGATTCCCTTCAACTCCAAATGAAGATGCTTCTAGAATGTGATGTGCTTGTTAACTCAGTGGTCTCCTTCTGCAAACACTGTCACCTTCAATAAACGGAGATGGACACAAGTTTTGCCTACTTTCAATTCTTTGACACTCTGTCAGGGCATATGTCCTCACAGCTGCATGTATGGGAGCAGTTCAGGTTATCAAGAATATATTGAATTCACCGGCTGTTTTCCCACTAGGAATACAAAGCTCTCTTGATTATACATTCAAGTGATATTGAAGGACTAAGCAAGACGGTATGGAAGATTCCTTCTCCTGAGAAAATCTATTTTAGCCTTAAGCCTTACTGTTGACAGACATATCATCAGCTCTGTGTATATTCCTAAACATGCTCTCTGTGGGAGGCTCTGGTTACTGGGAATGCAAAAATAAGGCACACCCCTAACCTTATCATCTTGCAGGGGAGGGAATATGAATTATGATGGTTCCTTGTTCAGCAGGGAGTTTAAATTCTCCTCACAATCTTTCTTTCTCGTTCTCTTTCTTATGTATCTCCTTGCCTATAGAATATTATTTAGGTTATAATAGGTTTTAGGACCCACTCTCAGCCATGGAAAAAAAATCTAGAATCTCCTCATTCTGTCAAGGCAAAATTCCATTCCCAGGGGGTGAGTTACACCATACCTCTGAGTTACAACACACCTCTGAGTTACAACATACCTCTGCTGTATGGTGTAACTTGGTGATACATGCTAGGAATAATGGTAAGACTAATGGATGGACTGGGAGAATGGGTTGGAGTGTCCTCTAAACACTCTTACAAAGGGCTCTAAGTCAGGGACTTCCACAGAAGTAGGTGTAGATATCATTCATAGAAATCCCATTCTTTGGTCTTCGTTCTTCTTGAGTTTCATGCGTTTAACAAATTGTATCTTATATCTTGGGTATCCTAAGTTTTTGGGCTATTATTCACTTATCAGTGAGTACATATTGTGTGAGTTCCTTTGTGATTGTGTTATCTCACTCAGGATGATGCCCTCCAGGTCCATCCATTTGCCTAGGAATTTCATAAATTCATTCTTTTTAATAGCTGAGTAGTACTCCATTGTGTAAATGTACCACATTTTTTGTATCCATTCCTCTGTTGAGGGGCATCTGGGTTCTTTCCAGCTTCTGGCTATTATAAATAAGGCTGCTATGAACATAGTGGAGCATGTGTCCTTCTTACCGGTTGGAACATCCTCTGGATATATGCCCAGGAGAGGTATTGCTGGATCTTCTGGTAGTATTGTGTCCAATTTTCTGAGGAACTGCCAAACTGATTTCCAGAGTGGTTGTATAAGCTTGCAATCCCACCAACAATGGAGGAGTGTTCCCCTTTCTCCACATCCTCGCCAGCATCTGCTGTCACCTGAGTTTTTGATCTTAGCCATTCTGACTGGAGTGAAGTGGAATCTCAGTGTTGTTTTGATTTGCATTTCCCTGATGATTAAGGTTGTTGAACATTTTTTCAGGTGCTTCTCTGCCATTCCGTATTCCTCAGGTGAGAATTCTTTGTTCAGTTCTGAGCCCCATTTTTAATGGGGTTATTTGATTTTCTGGGGTCCACCTTCTTGAGTTCTTTTTATATATTGGATATTAGTCCCCTATCTGATTTAGGATAGGTAAAGATCCTTTCCCAATCTGTTCCCCTTCTTAGAATTGGGAACAAAACACCCATGGAAAGAGTTACAGAGATAAAGTTTGGAGCTGTGACGAAAGGATGGACCATCTAAAGACTGCCATATCCAGGGATCCATCCCCTAATCAGCTTCCAAACGCTGACACCATTGCATACACTAGTAAGATTTTGCTGAAAGGACCCAGATATAGCTGTCTCTTGTGAGACAATGCTGGGGCGTAGCAAACACAGAAGTGGATGCTCACAGTCAGCTATTGGATGGATCACAGGGCCCCCAATGGAGGAGCTAGAGAAAGTACCCAAGGAGCTAAAGGGATCTGCAACCCTATAGGTGGAACAACATTATGAACTAACCAGTACCCCAGAGCTCTTGACTCTAGCTGCATATGTATCAAAAGATGGCCTAGTTGGCCATCACTGGAAAGAGAGGCCCATTGGACTTGCAAACTTTATATGTCCCAGTACAGGGGAACGCTACGGCCAAAAAGGGGGAGTGGGTGGGTAGGGGGGTGGGGGGGGGAGTGTATTGGGGACTTTTTGGATAGCATTGGAAATGTAAATGAGGAAAATACCTAATAAAAAAATTAATTCTAAAAAAAAAAAGAAATCCAATTCTTAGGGTGCACAGTCAATCTGAAATCATAAGAGACCCGAAAGACAGGAAGTAATTGATGACACTCATGAATTTTCCATTGATCCAAGCCTCAGCTGCTGCTGTTCTGCTGTGTGCGGTATAAATTCCTCATTCTTTAAGTCATTTAGATAGTATCCAATCATATCCAATCATGTTCTGCCACAGGAACCCTGGCTCTTTTAATTTATCTTCATTTTATAAAGCAGCCAAGGTAAGAGTATCATTTAAAGGTAAATTCAAGCAGAGCTTATTTATTTCCTAAGCTTATTCCACCACTCAATTTTCTTAGGTCTGTGTGTAATTAAAAAAATGATAAAAGCTTGCAGATGCTACAGTCTAGAGAGAGGGAGAATGAGGAAAGAAGGGGGTGGGTGGATTTAAGTCTTGGGTGAATGATTGGTCTACAAGGAACAGCTAGGTTTTTATTACAGCCAAGAAAGTATACCGGGGAAGAGGAGACTAATCATTTGAGATCTGCAATGAGATAATTTAATTTATCAGATTATTGGGGTAAGTAAATCTAATATTTTTCATCATTAATTCTCCACTCCTGCATTTTGTTCTAAGTGGGATAAAGATACTATAAATTAGGCAATGATACAGAAGGAAACAATCCACAGATTGAAAGTTTCCTTGCTTGGACTGGATTGGGTGGCTCAGAAATACAAGTTCTAAAATTGCACCAAGGAAAGTGGAGTGGGGACAGGGTAGCTTGGGATTACCCGGGTCATTCTGTCTTACTTAGAGTAAGATCATAGACCTACCAGTGCCACCCTCTCCTTGTGCCCAGCCTTGCTTAGGCTCGTGTGAACAGGAGCCCTCCTTGTGCTACCACAAGCATACCACTGCTAAGAAATAAGATTCATGTAAAGTTCCTATTTGTTCTAAGAGTGGAAATGAAGCATGGGTATGCACCTGAAAGAATCCAAGACAACAGACAGGCGAGAAGCCTGGGATCCTCGGTGAAAATCTAGCTTATTTCTTAGCTATTGGTTTTCAAATTTAATTGGATACTGCATTAAGGTTTGAATGCACTCTCTCTCTCTCTCTCTCTCTCTCTCTCTCTCTCTCTCTCTCTCTCTCTCACACACACACACACACACATATGTTTAATTCATTTGAGGGTGCTTGAATTTCTATAACAGAGGTGTTCACGTTTATCAAAGCCCTCTGGGAAATAGGAATGTTGTATTCATTTTGTGTGTAATTAAAGCAGCAGCCCTCCTACTAGTATATGAAACAAAGGCATATTTTTGAACCATACATCAAAAAAGGGCTTTTCAGGCAAAACCCTGAAAGCCTATGGAAACTGTTCCCTCCCTCACTCCTCCCTTCTCTCCCTCTCTTTTTTCCTCTCTTCTTTCTTTCCTCCCTTCTTCCCCTCTCCTCCTGCTTATATGTTATTCTCTTCAATTCCCCCACTGAAGAGAGAATACTTTGTCTTAAACTTGAAAAGTGTAATGTGGTGAGAAAGTCTTTGATCTAATTCAAATCTGTGCAATGCAAACAATGGCATGATAATAGCTGAAAAGACAGAGCAAGAAAAACATCAAGTAGACTCCTCAAGTCCATGACAGAAGCTAGCAACAACTGATGTTACTAGACTCAAATAATGAGTTGGAATTAATCAGAAATCACGTTATGTAAATTAGATAGCTAACCGGGAAGGGGCTGGTTTGAACTCTTTTTTTCAGAAAATAAGTCGGAGGGCTAGGGGTGTCACTCAGTGGTAGAGCATTTGCCTAGCATGAGCTGCTCCGAGTTGCCTAGTAAAACAAGGGAAAGAGTGAATCCCTCTATTTTCTAACAGCTAAAGATCATAACTTCTCAGAACTGTTAGCCATTAATGTGCAATTTTCCTTTACAGTTTTTGTTAATGTACAATCACTGCACAAAACGATGGGCTTCATTATCACAATTTCGTTCATGGTTGTCATGGTTATACTTTGATCTTCGTTGTCCCATTAATCCTCTCTTGTCCTTTTGTCCTTCTCCTTCCTCCTAGTCCCCTTTCAGCTCTCAGAGTAGTGCCCCATCTGGCTTTGAGTGTGCATTCTTAAAGTATAGATTTCACAGATCATACATGGTAATCTTTAGTTTCATTCATTTTCTTGAGAAAAACACTTTCTGTTCTTCTTTACAGTCCAAGGTACTCCATTGTGTTTAGATACCAAGTTTGCTTTAGCAAGACTGAGCCCAGATCCTTGCTACAATACAGTGCCTCAGGACAGATAGGTGTCCAGGAACGTCTCTTGTATGCTGAGATGGGTTTCTTTAGGCACACCCTCAAGAAAGGTATAACTAGACAAAAAAGTAGCTCTGTTTTCATATTTGACTGAAACCTGTGCACCGGCCAGGCATACTAGAGCTCAGGCTCTGTGATCAAATTACAGAGTTATGCCGAGGGAGGAAGGTATAAGTGATAGCTAAGAAATTAACTCGTGTAGAAGAGACTTTACTGAAATGCATTTATAAAAAGAAACCATCAAGGAAATTTTGAACTATACTACTGTGTGCTTCAATATTGAATAATTTTCCTATAAGTATTGTGATATCATCAGCAATGGCATATTATTAGGGTTGTCAGTAACTATATGTAATTAGTGGCATACTAAAATTACTGATGGATGCTCAGCTATAGAATTAAAACTTTATGTTGGAAGTTATTAAGTAGAAATATCTTTGTGAAGCATACCCCAAGAAGTAACAAATAAGAAGTTTCTTTTCTAGATTTGGGTAGAACTTGTCAAAAAAATCATTTGGAAATGATGCTTCATGGTATAGGGTCCACATTGCTATCAAAGTACTTTTTCCCCCAAGAAAAAGGGACCAGGGCTCATGGTGAGAGTCTGTGCACGTGCTTGCATGTATGTATGTGCATGAAGGTGTGTGTCTGGGGGAGGGGGCAGCATTCGGGGATGAGGAAGATGGAGTCTGATTCGGCCTGACTACAGGTGAGTCTCAAAGGCAAGGCATCTTTCAAGATCACAAGTCCTGTCAACAAGCTCCCTAAAAGGGACAACAGAGCCACCTGAGCATCAGAGGGGAAAGGCTGTGGGTGAGAGAACAAATCATCCAAGGAGGGCCACGCATCCATGTAATGTGCAGAAAGATACGGGGTGATACACTCCAGGATGACAGAAGAGAGGATGCATATCCAATTAGTGTTGATGCATAATCACTGCGCCATCGCAGACACACGGGAAACAAAAACAGAAATGAAAACGCTGGAGACACTGATTGGATATCAAAGAATTATCACTACATCACTCAGCATTGAAAGTTCCATGTGTATAACATTTAGACGCATTTTTTTTAAAGTATGTGATTAAAAACAAGACTTGGTTGCAAGCAGTATCTTTTCAAGTTACAATTCCTCGGATTAAGTTTTAAAAGTTTATTTTTCTTTTCTCTCCCTCTTCACTTTGGAGACAGGCATCAGTCACCACATAGGTCTGGCTGGTCTGGAACTCACGGAATTCTGCCTGCCTTTGTCTCTCGAGTGCTAGGTAGGATTACAGGCAGGTACAACCACACCCAGGAAAGCTACAACTGTATTTTTAATTTGGCATTTGATACACTTCCTTGAACTTGTGTTAGAAAAAATGTCATCCACACAAATTGTGACCTTCTTTCCACTTGTAAATATAGGTCACAAGTCACGGCTGCACTGGCAAGATCTGTGACTTTGTTACTAACAGAAATCACAGCTATTTAACAATTTATTCCAATTGTTGCACACATAAAAAAACACAGTGCTTATATGCATTTAAAATTTGCTAGCTAAAATATAAGTTACTTTAGCATAAATTATTTTAATGCTTATTATAATATCAGTGAATTTTATTTTCTTTTTAATGCTAGATATTTATTTCATATATTTACATTCTAAGAAGGGTCCATAATCTCCTCCAAGTTTACAAATAGGTCAATAGTACCAAACAAAGTTAAGAACCCATTTAGAAGGGGAAAATCCTTTATAAAAGGGTGATAGACATGGTTGAGTCTGTGTGGTGTTTGTTTGTTTGTAGTAGTACTGGTAGTAGTAGTCTTAATGAGCTGAGTCTGAAGAAGATGGCAGAGTAGACACTGTTTTCCTCTGTTTTTTTTTTTTTAATGACTTTATGTTTTTAATTGTTTTTGTTTGTTTGTTTGTTTGTTTGTTTGTTTGTTTTTAGATAAGGTCTCACTATGCAGCCCTGGTTGTCCTGGCATTTGCTATATAGACCCAGGCTGACCTTGGAATTGTAAAGATCTGTCTGTCTCTGCGCATCCCGTTCTTAAATTTATGAGGCCGACAGTGGTCTTAAAGCAGGTCTTAACTCTTTCAGATTTTCCCACTGAGGGCCTAGCTATGTCCCCTCTCTATGGACCCAGGTGGACTCACGACTTCCAACAAATGGTGGAAATAATCGATCCCACTGAGCTTTAGAAACCAAGTTGCAAAAGGTAGGTAAACTTTCTCCTGATTTTGGGTGTTTGTTCTGGCAGCGCAGAGTCCATGAAGCAAGGCTACCTTCCTGGGGTTGTCATGATACAGGGAAACCCAGGCTATGCAGTGAAGCCTCTTTCAGACAACAGGTTCACAGATTTGAGTCATTTCAGTAGAACTGGCAGACATGTAGGAGATAGTAAGAGAAGGTTCCGCCACAGAAGTGGTTTACGTCATCTCCCACATCCTGATGCTATTCCCGGGAGAAATCTGAGACACCCTAGGAACACAGATGCGCTGTGGCTTCCTTCACTGTTCAAATTCCTGACACAGTACGGGTATTATTTTATACCATTGCCTTGGGTTGGTTTGCTGAGATGAGTGACTAGAATGAGGCAACACTTAATTTTGTGGATATGAGTTTTTCTTAGTAGACAACACCAGTAGTAAAAAAATGGGACACAAATGGTATGCAAGCTGTGTGATTGTCACAAGCCTCTAAACTGCAGTGCTGTAGAATTCATATACTTTTGCTCTGGCTAGATGGTTTTAGACTGTGTAGATTACCCTGAGATAGACTATTCTGGCTGTCTCAAGGTTATGGTGCTACCTCTGCTCAAGCCTGTTTCTCACTTAGTGTACATATGTACTTGAGATGGGAGCAAAGGATATATTAGGGAAGTCTAGAGAAATGACTTCTGACCTGTCACTCATCAGTAGATTGACATTTTCTTACATGCCATATGCCTATCCAGTACTTGAATCTCTTTATGTGTATCAGTATGAGTCCAGCCTGCAGCACAAACTGACCATGCCCAGACCAGCTCCACCAGCATGTCTATACAACCTTGAAGGTATGAGGCCTATCTGCCTCCTTCAGACACCATAGGATACTACAGACTTCAGTTGTCTTACATCTGATAGGATTACAAAGCATGGAAAGTAGTATGCTTGTTTTTCAAAGCTTTTCTTTTCTTTTTTAAACCTGCAGCTGCTTTTCTCCAAGGACATCTTAAAGCTTGTTATTAGAGATAAAAACTTGTTTCTTTCTGATGATTTACCAAAAACCTTGCCAATGTTCACTTTCAGATCAATGTAAGACACTGTTTTCTCTTACTTTATTATATATTTGATACTAAATCTGTCATTTAGAAAATGTCTGCTTATTTATCCAAAGCCTTGTTTCACCTTGCATGAAAAATCATTTGCTTCACCGAAGTTTCTGAGGGGTCTCAGAGCCCTTAGAGATGAATACAGCACAGAGAACCAGATAGGGTTGTCGGTAGCTTTGTTCATTTTTTGTGGTGTTGGGTATAGGACAAGGCTTCCTGCCCATTAACAGGCATATGAACCGTATTCCCTTTGGAAATGCCTCTAAGTTCACTGTACACTTACTCCAATTACACAAAATTCCATGGGTCAGAAAACATCAGATGCCGCTACAGTCTAGGAGACTTGAAAACAACACAAACTGTACAGAGGAGATGGCCCAACTTCACAAATACACCCAGAGAGGTCAGCAAGGCAACTCAAGTCCCCAGAGGCCACGCCCAGGACAAAGGAAACATTCATTTTCCATCAGCAAACACAAGAAAGTAAAACCTGGTGGGATCTGCCGAAGAACAGAAATTGCTGCGTCGTACCTGTGAGGTAGGTGTTGTGCGAGGAATTGATGAAATAGTGAGACAGGGGCTGAGACATGTCTTCGTTCAAATCCAGTTTCTCAGGTGAAACGACTCCATTTTCTTCTCCGCTCAGGTAGCGCATGAATCCATCCACTGACATCTGCCCTGGAGAAAATAGATTTCAAGGCATGTGAGAGGCTCAGCCGGAGGTTATGGGTGGGGTCAGCCTGCACTGATCCATCCCAAACAAACAAACCCCTCTCTGCAGCATCCAAGGAGAAGACAGAGGACATAGTTTTGTCTTAATATGGACCCACACTTGTCTAGGATCCTGCTGTGTATTGCCACTATTCCTCCCAGAATTAAGGAGAGGTAATTCTGATGCTTCCTAGACTTCTCAGATGATTTAAACACAGACTTTCTCCTTTTAAATGTGAGCGAACATCAAGTTCATAAATTAAAAAAGAAGGGTTAACTCTGGGTAAATCACCTTGAGATGGCTTTCCAGATTTTCCATTAAGACTATAAATTGCTTTTATTTTTATAATAAAAATAATGAATAATTATTTAACTTTAAATGAAAAGTGCTCAAATCATTTCCCCCTTAGACAAAATGAAGATAGCAACACGCGACGTGTGCTATACATAACAAACTGAAAGCATAGGGAAGGGAAGGTGAGAGCTCCGGGTTTGTATTTACAAGTTTACTCCAGATAGAAAAATCTGACTTTCACACGAGGATTCAACCCAGAGACTTGCCTTTTCTTACAACATTTTGAAGTAGATACTGCTAAATATTGAAACAATTTTTTTTTATTTCGGCATTCCGGATATAAAATTCAAAGATAGAAAATCGTACATATGTTTACAGAGCATGATCTGAAGCCCCATTACAAGGACCAAGATAATCCCTAGTCTTCGCCTCAGCCCCTGCAGGCATGCAGAGTCCTAACCACAGCATGTTTCTTCAACTTTAACAGTCCAGGCTTCAAAATAACAGCAAATGAATGGGAAACAAGGATGCTGTTGGTAAACATTAGGGGTAGCATATCTTATTATCTTGGTAGAACAGTTTTATGGTTCATTTAAAAGTGCTATATCTTCATAGAAGGAATTTAGCCAATAAGATAAGCAGAGAGAAAACAAATACTTTTCTAAACATGTACTTGTTCCTTTAGAACGGACTTTAGAAGCTTTGCTGTGTATCATCAAAAAGGTAGGAGTGCATGCATATACATGCGTGTGTATGCATTTTAATAGGGTGCAAATATATGCATATATATCTGACATAGTTCAGAAATTTCTTCTGAATTAAATGAACAATATGTTATAAATATTATTATCACAAAATTCTCTAAGATCAGTGCTTAACTTGAACTCCTAAAATATACAGCTACTTATATTTTATATATAATAAAACATAAAATAAAAGATTAAGCAATAATCTACTATTATCAGTTACTAAATCTGTTTCAAATATTTTTAAGTATAAACAACACTGTATTGAATGCTATGGCAGTTAAATATTTATATACATACTTAATTCCTTTTGCTAGCTGCACTGGCAGGAACAGAGCTATTGATTTAGAATATATATGTCATTAAAGCTTTTAATGAAGAGTGTGCCATTTATAAACAGTAAAATTAACCATAACATTTTACTACAGTAAATTTTTTTCACACCTAATATATTTTTCAAGACAACTGATACAAAATCCTGGGAATATTATAGTTAAATCAATGTTAATATTATTCAGGAATGAATGAATGAAGCTTGACTACTGGCTCTCTAAAGAAACTGTCTATTCTATGAAAGAAATATGTTCATTTTTTCATTTTTATTTATCATTACCATCATCATTGTTGTCTGTGTGCATGCATGATGCAGGGGGTTGGATGGAGCATGTGGGGCTGACTCAACAGCTCTGTGGAGTAGTTTTTTTCTTTCTTTGCATGAGTTTCAGGGGCTGAACACAAGTCACAGGGCTTCCTCATCAAGCACCAGTGCTAAATTACTTTGCCAGAGCAGAAAGAAATATCTAAGCAAATGTTTGAATAGAAACAAGTATTTGCACCACAAACTGCTAAAACTGGACTCCACCATGGGTCTTGATCATTTTTTGTAAGATGACAAGGAGAAGTAGCAACAGGTCTCTTATTTGGAGATGAAAAAGATGATATAAAGGCTTTAACTGACACGTTTGTGACCCACAGTAGCGACTTGCCTGCAGGCTATGCTTGTCTATGACCAGTTTTCAAAATGCACCGTCATCTATACTTTCAAATACCCAACATTTAACACAGCAACCACCCTGGTCACATGTACATCAGAAAGACCAAAACAAGCCTTAATGTGGGAATGCATACATCCCTTCGACAGATCACAAATTTTATAAAGTAAACCAGTTAGCTTAGTGCCAAAGCTATTTCTCTAGATGATTCAAAAATATTTTTGATAGAACTCTTAAGACCAAATTTCATAAAAGATTCATCCCCCCCCAAATCATTCAGTTTTCTGTGATTACTGTGGCTTGCTAAATATTATTTTATCTGGTCTCCATCCTTCTCTTCCTCTTTTCTTTCTTTCCTTTCTTCACCTTCTGTTTATTTAACAATTTATTCACCGTCAATAAGACAAAAAGACAATCAACAGATTGGGAAAGGATCTTTACCTATCCTAAATCAGATAGGGGACTAATATCCAATATATATAAAGAACTCAAGAAGGTGGACTCCAGAAAATCAAATAACCCCATTAAAAAATGGGGCTCAGAGCTAAACAAAGAATTCTCACCTGAGGAATACTGAATGGATGAGAAGCACCTGAAAAAATATTCAGCATCCTTAATCATCAGGGAAATGCAAATCAAAACAACCCTGAGATTCCACCTCACACCAGTCAGAATGGCTAAGATCAAAAATTCAGGTGACAGCAGATGCTAACAAGGATGTGGAGAAAGAGGAACACTCCTCCACTGTTGGTGGGATTGTAAGCTTGTACAACCACTCTGGAAATCAGTCTGGTGGTTCCTCAGAAAATTGGACATGGTACTACTGGAGGATCCCGCAATACCTCTCCTGGGCATATATCCAGGTGTTCCAACCGGTAAGAAGGACACATGCTCCACTATATTCATAGCAGCCTTATTTATAATAGCCAGAAGCTGGAAAGAACCCAGATGCCCCTCAACAGAGGAATGGATACAGAAAATGTGATACATTTACACAATGGAGTACTACTCAGCTATTAAAAAGAATGAATTTATGAAATTCCTAGGCAAATGGATGGACCTGGAGGGCATCATTCTGAGTGAGGTAACCCAATCACAAAAGAACTCACATGATATGTACTCACTGATAAGTGGATATTAGCCCATAAATTTAGAATACCCAAGGTACAAGATACAATTTGCAAAACACATGAAACTCAAGAAGAACGAAGACCAAAGTGTGGACACTTTGCCCCTTCTTAGAATTGGGAACAATACACCCATGGAAGGAGTTACAGAGACAAAGTTTGGAGCTGAGACAAATGGATGGACCATGTAGAGACTGCCATACCCAGGGATCCACCCCATAATCAGCCTCCAAAGGTTGAAACCATTGCATACCTTAGCAATATTTTGCTGAAAGGACCCAGATATAGCTGTCTCTTGTGCGGCTATGCCAGGACCTAGCAAACACAGAAGTGGATGCTCACAGTCAGCTATTGGATGGATCACAGGGCCCCCAATGGAGGAGCTAGAGAAAGTACCCAAGGAGATAAAGGGGTCTGCAACACTAAAGGTGGAACAACAATATGAACTAACCAGTACCCCCCAGAGCTCGTGTCTCTAGCTGCATATGTATCAGAAAAGAGAGGCCCACTGGTTTTGCAAACTTTAGATGCTTCAGTACAGGGCAACGTCAGGGCCAAGAAGTGGGAGTGGGTGGGTAGGATAGTGGGGGTGGGAGGGTATGGGGGGACTTTTGGGATATCATTGGAAATGTAAATGAGGAAAATACCTAATAAAAATTTTAACAAACCCAATTTATTCAACATGTGCTACATACACAGATAAAAGTACAGGAATTGCAGACAGAAGAGCCTGCCTTCAAAGAGCTCACATTCTGGCAAGGGCACACCTCTCCACCCCTTGAACAGTCATTGCCATAACAACGTGTATAGCTCCAGCTCTGCCATTCCTGGTGTCTTCCATGATGCTCTGCACCTGGTCAGATTCTTTTACGTGATTAGAGTCATTCAAATTAGAAAATAAATTGCTCTGAAAGTAGAGGGTCACCCAGGACAATAGTATTTGGTCTTTTTATCCCATGCAAATAGCAGCTTTATACAACTCTGTCTCTCATTGGGGCATCCCTTAGGGTCCAGGAAGTTAACTCCATGCTAGGAAAGTATGGTAATATAACTTCTGGGTGGGTGTGAATGCTGGGAAGTAGGTGTTTACTGTAGTTCCCAGGTTAGTGGAAGCTTGGGTGTACATTCCTTTTAACAGAATATGAAATGTACCAATAGAGGATACTGTGATAACAAAACAAAAGCATTATAAAGTATATGTCACTATGTTAGAGGTGGCACATTAGTTTCAAAAGAACAATTTATTGAATTTTATGTTTCTATGTGGGTGTATACGCATGAGGCAGTGCTGACAGAGGTAGAGGTATCAGAGTCCCTAGAGACAGACTTACAGGTGACTGTGAGATACTCATTGTGGGGCTCAGAACCAAACTCTAGTCTTCCACAAATGCAGTATGTGCAGACTGTCACCTTTGAGCCATCTTCCCAGGCAAACGCAAGGTCAGCATCTCAACGTATGCATTGCTGCCTCATTAAGGGAGCCTGTGTTGAGACTGAACTCTGTGATTAACTTGAGACTTTGAAACTTGTTTGTGAATAATTTCCTTGTCTATATTGAATACAGAACACAAAATGAAGGCTGCATAATGTACAAATGTCATTTTCCAATGAAATCATTATTATTCAAATCAATGGGTAATTTACAAAAATTCATTCTTTCATTAATAAGGTCAGGAATATGAAAAAAACACATTTAAGAGGATATAAAATACTATCTATCTAATTTATCGATTACGTAGCTATCTTTTTTTTTTTTTTTTTTTGCTGGGCACATGTCTACTTTTATGAGGGCTTCTGGAATGTTGGAGGGCTAATTCCAACCCCTCCTATGGACTGGAAAAAAGATGTCTTCAGGATATGACCCAGAATAAGGACTAATGTGCTCTGGGAGCTGGAAGGCAGAAAGCAACCAAACTTGGGCAGCGGTTTGATGGATCCCAGTCAGCTTAGTCTGTGGTTACACTATGACCCAGGCCTAGAGGATACAAAGCCCCCATCTCCAGCTCTGACAAATCTTTTTAAATTTTAATTAAAAACTTAATAATTAAAATAGGCAAATCTGCCCCTTTACTTTTTACAAATTTTCATACTGAGAATTGGATATAGTGTCTCACACATGCTAAGCAAGTATTCAGCCACTGGGCTATATGCCTAGTGTCTTGTCAGTAAAAACCAAGCCAAATACCAAAATTAAACAGAGACATAGGCAAAATTGCTAAATTAAATACAAATCTAGTTAAGAATCTAGATATCTGACTTTTAGATAATCTTTTACCTTTATTGTTTCATAGACATCTAATATTTTAATTTGCTTCACCGCCCCCCCCTCCCCCCTTGGTGCTGAACATTGAATCAAGGGCCTCACTCATTATGAACATTACAGGCAGGCACTGAAACCCTGAGCTATGATTGCAGACCCTTAGCATAATATAAAATGCAGGTCACGGTCAGAAAACCATCCAGGAGTTTAGATGAGTTGGTGCTTCTGAAGATTATCTATGTTAAACCAAAAATCCCTAGGGAAGGGCATTTTCTAATTTTATTTTAAAAATTTTACTTATTATTATTAGTGAGTGTGTATATGTATGGATGCAGGTGTGGGCATGTGTGTGCCAGGATCTAGTTCTCTTCTTCCACCGAGGGTTCTCAGAATCATACGAAGAAGACAGGCTTGCAGTAGGAGAATGACCTTACCTACTGAGACATCTTGCTGGATTATACTTACCTAAATTTGAATAACAACAATGTGTAGGTTTGCAGAATGGCCAGACAAAAAATGCTGAAGAACATGAGTGATCAGATACTTTCCACTCCAGAACTTTATGTGCTAATAACAAGTATTCAAGATTCTTGATGCACCAAGTGAATGGGTAGAGGTTTGGCAAAGTCAAGAGATGCCACTGTGAAAATTAGGATTAGTCAATGCCTAATATAGAAGGTATGTCACTAAAGGGTCAGGAGTCCAATTTCAAACATATTTCATACTTTGTACAATGTGTGAAAGATGCCTTTAACTGGCCAAGGTGTGGGGACAGAGAAAAGACTTAGATTTTCTTTGCTTCCATGTAACCTACAGAGGAAGAATGCTGCCATCATTGACTTAAAAACATCAGCATTAAAAAAACAACTATTTTATTGTTTGTGAAAATTTTCCATTTATTTTCTTAGTCCATAGAGTAACACAGAAAGTGGAAAATATTGAGAACTGATGTAGGAAGGAGCTAGATACTGTAATTCAGTGTGTGTGTGTGTGTGTGGGGGTACATTTGCCTAACAGGTAGGAGGCCATGAGTTCAGTCCCCCCAAGTAATGTAAAACAAAACAAAACAAAGCAAAGCAAGAGCCTGTGAAATGACTGAGAGGGTAAAGGTACTTGCTTTATGCCTGAGCTGAGTCTGATTCCTATGATACACATGGTAGAAGGGGAGTTGTTCTCTGACCTCTACCCGTTCCTACAAGCACACATACATAAACACCACACACACACAAACACACACACACACACACACACACACACACGCTAAACCAACCAAACCACCAAGCAAATGGAAACACATTGTCTTTCTAAACAATTTCATAACCAGCTAAGACAGTGTGCACATTCCTACCAGCCGTAAGTCAAGGACTTGTTAACCACAGGCCTCCTTAAGATTGTTTTTCCAGCTTTCAAGTTCTGTAAATTCAAGTGGGCTAATATATTAGAGATGATGTAAAATAAAATAGCCCATATCAGAAAGAATATGAAGCATTAGGCCACAATGGGGAACAAAGATAAATACAGTTTTGTTTTGTTTTGTTTTGTTTTCTCCTGCAAATAAAGTTTAAAAAGCAAAGACAAAGGCGAAAAATAAATTCCCTAACATGTTTTTTTTTTAATAGAGACTGGTATATTTTACATTGTCCATATGGGTCACAAAATATACCTTAAGGTATTTATGAGAACAGAAACTAATACACCATTTGGAGCCAATGTAGGGAAACATAGTCCCTCAGGGAATGGAATATAACAGTGCTCTATGAAGCTCTTCAGAAGAAACCCAGTGTTCGCTATGTTCAGTGGAAAAAGAAACTGGTTATGCAAAGGGAGAATAGACATGGCTTCACTAGAGAGGAACCATCTTTAAAGAGACCCCAGAGGAAAGTGACTTGACCATATGATGGTCCCCATGGGTCATTTAAATGTCTGGTCATTTTTATGCAGCAACATATTTGTCATAAACTCTCCAATGTCATATGGTTTTGCACTGAGGTCATGGACATGCACCACACTCTCCCTCTATTTGGGTCTTTCTTACCCTTGGGACAGACAGTGGCTATCATTCTTCTGCTAGCTTCCTGTAGGATTAGGAAGACTGAAACTCAAAATTTATCTGTGGCATTCTGACATCTTCCAGAGGTGCTCTGACATACAGTGGTGTGTCATTCAGCTATGTGTAGTTCACCCAAATAATATATGGAAAGGCGCTGGAGGAGTTCCAGGACAAGGGCACAGTCTGAGCCCATGACATGGGCCTTGAGGGACAATGGAAAAGGAAGATGATTTATGCTCATGGAAAGGAACTCTGGTGTATGGAAAAATTTTTTTGACTGACTCTCCAATATCAGGGTCTTATTAGCACATAATCAGACTATTTCTAACAGAACTTTCTGGAACGACTCTTCTGTTCCAGGCATCTAGAAAAAGATATTTGCACCTCAAGTCTATCCAGGAAGAGTAAGACGTCTTGAATTCACATGAAAACTAATGTCCTTCTTGCTGACAGTTCTCAATAAACATTTTTATCAAGAACCCATCTCTATGTGCCCTGCATTGGCAGAAACCAGAGATGTGCCCACCAGCTCCTTGCCTTCGAAGACATTCAGGTTATGAGCACTGGTTTAAAGCACTGTTGCTCCTGCAGGCTCCGTTTCCAAGATCCATAGAAAAGTCATAACCATCTGTAACTCCAGTTCCAGGGCATCCAGTGCTTTCTTCTAGTCTCCATGGGCACCAGACAAGGACATGTACCGACACACATACAGGCAAAAACACTCATATATACAAAAAGACCCATGAAAACATAGCCGCAATTCTGCTGACCAGGGCTGGAATTTTGATTACTGGTAGACTGAGCTTGGCAGGAAGACATGAAGAGAGACCAAGGGTAAATAGTGAAGAGAATCTCCAAGGAGTACCAACAAGTCATGTGCATAATTTGCTTTTGACACATTCGTGAAATTCCAAATGAGGAGGGATGGGGGGGAATGACATGATGAACATCAGCATGGTCTGGAAGTCGAGAGTGGATTTCTCAATTCACAGCATTTATAAAGCTGCTTTCTAAAAAGGATTTGTCTCGGGGCAATGAAACAAGAAATAAGCACCCCAGTTTCTCATTGATTAGGAGCTAAGACTTGCTAATGTTTCAACTGATGCTTCTATGTCTACTTCTAATTCTCAAAATAATTTTCTTATTTATATATTTTTAAAAAACTTCCTATCATGAAAGAATAGGGCACCATTCTTTCTTATATCTACTTCCCCAGCACAAATGAGGTTACTGAATTGAAAGCTGAAATTACACATGGCTATGTATCCTATACATACACAGGATATATACATTCAGAGACAAGTCATGTAATAACCCAATAATTATCTTGCACAATTTTTAACTTTCTAACTTCCCCTGAGTTTAATAAGTGTCTTATTTATCATTTACTAATTTCTTTTCCCATACCTGTAGGACACCTTCAAACTGTCTACAAGTATCCTGAACCTCATTGTAATGTGTTCAAATGCAAGTGCTCTTAGATGCAATGTCTTGAAGTCTTTCTGGGAGCCTTCTGATCTACTAGCAATAGAATCTGATGGATTCTTATTACTTTTACTTCTAGCTTATTCCTATGCTCCTTTATTCTCACATGCTATGCTTGCTCATTCATGGATATATTTTTCATTTTAATTTTAGTTGTAGTTGTACTCTGTAGTTTCCTGTGGAAAGATTTAAGAGTGTCAAATTTTCTGAACTTTGCATGTCTGAAAATGGATCACATTCACTTGCATACATACTTCCTAGTTTAGCTGGGTAGAGCACTCTTGGTAGAATTTTTAATTTTCTTTTATGAATTTGCTTTCATTGTCTTTTTATTTCCAGCATGGTTGTCAGAAATATTGAAATCTTTCTAATTCATCATCTAAAACCAGTTATGTGTCCTATTTCACATTTATCTATCTAGAAATTTTCAGTATATTTGCCTCCAATTTATGAAACTTTCACAATTATTTTTCTTGATATGATTTTGTCTTTATCCTCTGCTTTGGTAATGGTTGGGTATGAAAGTTATTAGCCTGCTTGGGATAAATTTCATAAATGTATTTTATGATGTTTTCGTCTTTCTAGAATATTGTTTTCTCAGATGTAAACCTTTTAGGCATCATCTATGTGTGTGTGTATGTGTGTGTGTATATATGTACCCACATATATATGATGTAATTATATCATATATATATTCATACAATATTTCACTTGTTTGTTTGACTCTTAGCTATTTCTTTAGTTCTATTCCCACCTCCCTTCTCAGTGTTGTGTTTCTACTATGTTATTTTTAATATCCAAAAGCTAATTTATGATAACTGACATTTCTTTTAAAAACGACATTTGCTCTTACTTCAAAGATGAATATATATTGTTACTTTTCTAAGGATAAAATTATATTTATATCTAATTAACTCTTGCCGTATATTCATATTTATTGTTGGTACTTTAGCCCTTATCTCTAAAGGGAGTTTCCTCCTATGCCTAGTAACTATTGCCTATTTATATTTTCTATTCAGCAGAACGAAACCATTCACTGGGTTACTTTAATGAAATTTGATGAGCGGGTTTGAGAACCCTGTGGCTGATGAGGCATCGCTGCAGAAAACTCTGCCTGTGTCTCTCTGGGAGTGATCCCTAATCTTCAGGATTCCCTGTCTAATGTTTTGCACGAAAAAATGCAGAGTGTAGGGCAAATGCAGGGAAAACATGTTTCTATGTGTTGCGGTCTGTGATCTTATTTTCAAAATGGTTGCTCTGCCCGCACCTATTCTGCGTTATCTTCATTTAGTCTGTTCTCTCAGATAGGGATTCTGACATATATTTCAACAGCTGCCAACCCCTATTTTATTCTGTTTTGTCACGCCTACAGCTGGAGGAACACAGCATTTTCAATTACTGAGACTTTTACAGTTTCTATGGAATAGCTCAGGGTGATTCCCTGCATGCCACTTGGTTGATCTTTGAGCAGTTCCTCAGATCTATTATAACTGTGAACATATGGCCAACTTTCTGAGATAATTTTTTATCTTCTTAGTTCAAACCCTTTCTAGATCACATCTATAAAATTATCTCTTAATGCAGTTTTAGTGTGGACTGAAGGTAGCATAATTAGATAAGCATGTTCATCCCATTATGCTTATCTTGGTGTTCTACAATGTTTCTACTGTGATATGTACGTTCTAGTATTTTTAGATAAAGTTGATTATATTAGGTTAAATACATTTTAATAATTATAGATGAAGTTGAATCATATGGAATAAATTAAAAAAACAAAACCCAAAAAGCCTTCAAAACATCTATTTTTGCCAGGAACTTATCGTGGCCATTGATTTGCTTTTCCATTTTGCCGTGAGAACATGCAGTTACAAGCATTTCATGATAGGTGGCACTGTATGGATAAATTGTCAATCAGGTATCTGGCTGTGTTTTCTCTTAAAGCATGCAATCAGAGGAGGAAGACAGGGTCTGAACTTGCAATTGGGAAATCACTTAGGCCTCATGACTTCTCTTGCCAACCTCACAGGGATATCTATATGCAACAGGTATTGTGGGGTATGAAAGATGCTGTCAACTATGAGTTTCTGACAGAGTGATGAATGAATCAAGTTGGTCCGTAATGTCCACCTTCCTGCATGATGGCTTGTGACATCAATCAAGAAATCATGTGCACATTTATAATTGCATTTCCTAAATCTCTCCTGTCAAGTCACGATTTGAGTTCAAAACACGGTTGAAGTGTATATCCATATATATGCTACACCCCCCCCACAGAGATAGATGATAGAGATAGAGGTAGAGGTAGAGGTAGAGGTAGAGGTAGAGGTAGAGGTAGAGGTAGAGGTAGAGGTAGAGGTAGAGGTAGAGGTAGATATAGATAGGTATTTCCAGGGAGGGTAAATTTTAGGGCTGTGATCTACTTTGTATACTAAGCACTAATGTAGCTGGATATTTCCTTTATTATCTTCCACAAGTATGACCCTTTGACCTTTTATTAAAAATAGCTAACAACAAACCTTTTGCCTTTGGAAAGGGATGGCTATCTAAAATTTTACATGATCTGCTTGGTTTTATGGACACTGCTATACCAAAGCTTCCTTCTCCTTCGGAATACAAGAAGTCCACATAGGCTGGTATCCAAAGACACCAAAACAGACCAGAAAACAGGATCTAGGACAATTGAGAATATGGTAAATCAGTCCTTAAATGGTCAGAGAGTTTGGTGTATTCCATTCCATTGCTCTTGGCAAGCTATGGATCTATCAGTGCATATTCTTAATGGCTTTTGCTCTAGCAGAATTTCCTATTCAAGTCAGAAGCAAAAAGCATATTTGAAATAAATTCATAGGCTCCAGTCTTCTACTCAGAAGCTTACACATATAACTTTCAATAAGGACCATATAGCACAAGTGGCTGCTTCTCATTTATAATAAAAATTCTGAGCACAGCAGTGAGTCTAATACCATATTCCCACTATACTTGACATAAATGAGATAATCTAGTGAGGGAGAAAATATATAGTGCCTGACTAAAAGCTAATCTCTAACTGAACTTGTGGCACATTACTTAGGTATACAAAGAGTCCTTCCATCATTTCTTCCTCACTAAATAGACATTTTGAAAAAAAACAAACAAAAGCAGACATGCTCTGATTGTGATCATTTTTTTTTGAGACATAGTCTCTCTGTGTAGCCCAGAATGTCTTGAAACTTGATATAGAGATGAGGCTGGCCTTGAACTCATGGAGAGCTGCCTGCCTCTGCCTAAGCACTAGGATTAAAGGTGTATGCCACCACACCTGGCTTCTGACTCTTTCATAGTCAACTACTCTGGAGTTAGATTCCAAGAAGAGACCCATCTGAATGGGAGATGTCCCCACGGAAATTTAACTCTGGAGGCGGAACCACATGAATCTGTAACATCTTTCCTTTGGCCCAGACACCATGAAAAGGGAAAGAGAAAAAAAAATAGTGAGGTGATCTCCAGAATCCATCTCAGCTGCTTTCCTGACAGAATTCAGGGCAAATGGTTGCCTCATCCTCCTGGTACCACAGCTAGGCTGGGAGATGAACTACCCCAACCATGACAGTCTCAACAGTTAAACTCTACACCAAAACAAACTCTTCCTCATGCTGTCCTTGGCAGGTACTTTGTCACACACACACACACAAAAATGAGAAAAGTCATTAATACAGAAAATAAGAACTGGGACTGGGGTTATTTTTATGATTTGTAGAAGGAATGTAGAATTTGGAATGTAGAGTGGAGACTGCTGTCAGCAGAGTTTAGTGGGCTATTCTGGTGGGAGTGTGGAAGACCAGAATGCTCAGAGTATTGGAGAGGAGACTGTGCTCACAAGCTTTCCAAGAAAAATGAGGACTATAGCAAAAGCGGGCTAGAGCCCATTGTGCTCTATTCTGGTGAAGAATGTGCTTGCATGCCACTCATGTCCTGATACCATGACTTGAGGGAGCCTGGATTGAATTGCCACGAAGTAAAGGTTTTTAGAAAGGAAAATTTCAGGCACCATAATATTCAAGATGTGCATGGCAAATGCTCACCATTCTTAGCTTGGGAGATGAAAAGAGAGGGAGAAGGAACAGAAAGTTATGGAAAATGATCAGCTTGGCTAGGAAAGCAGTATCAGCAGGCTTAAAGTTGGACAAGGTAGATAGAGGAAAAGTAACTATAATTCTTAAAGACACTATCACCATGAAAGGGAACCCTGGAGTTCTGTCATGAACCCTAGGGACAGTGCTCTCAATCAAGACTCTACCTATTGAAGACTCCAGCTTGGAAACATGTAAGTTGACTTGAAAGGGAAGAGATAGAATCAAGAACATTACAGGTCATGTTCTCTACTCAACAACAACCAAAAAACAAAACAAAACAAAACAAAACACCAAACAGTTAAAAGAAAGCATTTGTTATTTTTATTTTTTTCAGATTAGATAGTCAAAATATACAGAGGGCATGGTGTTACCTGTGGTAGAGCCACACCATACTTTAACTTGACATTAGGCCTTGGTGGACTGGTACACATGGTGCTGATTTTGTAGGCATGGAAAGTGCCATGGAGACTTGACCAAGGTTCCAGAAGGCTGCCAAGGCCAAGACATTATGCGACAAGATTGGATTTCCCCAAAGAAGGCCCCTAGATGCCGTTGTATGAAGCTGTTAAGGTAAGGTCTATGTGGTCATAGAGATCCCAGGTTGTTGAAGATGTCAGAATGGTTGATGTCTGCCTTGGAAAAGTGCAGCCACAGAGTAGATGCAATCCAAGAGAGAACTGGTGATTTGGAGGCAGCAGAATCAGAGGGGCAGGTCCACCCAAGGCTGTTGGAGCCCATCTAATGCCAGCCAGACCCCTGTTCTAACAGGAAGCTGCAGGATTTGGTGTTCTCCCTACTGGTTTTCAGTCTTCCTTTGTCTTATCTTTCCTTCTGGATGAGAATATTTATTGTGTAGCATTGTAATTTGAAAGTGTATGACTTTTTAAATAAGGGTTTATAATCAAGAGGCTATCTTGGGTCTAAGGAGAGGCTTTGGACTGTGTGCACGTGTGTGCATGCATGTGAGCATGCATGTGTACATGTGTGTGTGTGTGTGTGTGTGTGTGTGTGTGTGCATGTGCGTGTGTGTGTGCATGTGTGTGTGTTTGTGCATGGCTGTGGTGGTGGCTGTGGCTTTTTGAGACAAAGTCTCTCCATGTCCTTGGCTGTTCTGGAACACACTATGTAGATCAGACTGGTCTCAAGCTCAGAAAACCACCTGCCTCTGCTTCCTAAGTGCTATGATTAAAGGCGTGCAACACCATTCCCTGGCCAACACCACACTTCTATGGACTTGTAAACAGTACTGAAACTTTTAAAGACCATAGAGACTTTTGAAGTTGGGCTGAATGTACTTTTCTTTGTCAGCTAGACATGAGACTTGAAGACCACAAATGGAATATTGGGATTTGAAGGTTATATATCTGGGTGTCAAGTTGACAAGCGATGGACTTGTGATGATCAGCCTTCATTGTCAACTTTACTGGATTTAAAAATCACATAGGGAACTCACATTTGGTTATATATGTGAGAGCATTCACACAGAAATTTAACTAAGGAAGTATGTCCCACCCTGAATGTGGGTGGCATCATTCCATGGGATGGAGGGTAAGGGATGCAAAAGGGAGAAGGAGAAAGGGAGCTGAGGCCAGCTTTCATCTCTCTGCTTTCTGGTGTTGGGTGCATTGTGGGCAACTGTCTCATGTTCCTGCTACACCAGCTAGAGCTGCCATCCCTCCTCACTGTGATGGAGAGAACCCTCAAGCTGTGAGACAGAACCAAGCCTTCTTTCCTTAGGTAGTTTTTGTCAGATATTTTGTCACAGCAATAGGATAAGGAACTAATTAGACATATACCCAGGAAATGTCCCCTTCATGGCATTAACAATGGGTGTAGAATTGCTTGTGAATGAGAAGTTTTCAGCAAAAGATATGGCTGTTTATGTTTATATATGTGAATTTTCTTTTTAGATAATGAGTTGTGATTTGACAGGAAATCTAATATGTAACTGCAGGCAGGATCATGAATGAGGGAAACCTGCCTTTGAATGGGCTCATCGGTTTGATCTGTTTCTTGTGTGCTGCTTTGCAAATAATTCATGTTTCTCACCATATGCAGAATGAACTCAGCCCATTCTCACTATCACTGGGCAAGGGCTAAAACCTGTATGCCTTTCTTGTAGATACAAAATCTGCAGAAAGGAGCTTGCTCAAGACAGCATAGAACATGGAGGATTTGTGCCTTAGGTGGACAGGCTGTGTTGTACTGCCATGGAAGACAGTGCCCATGGTCTAGTAACAGAGAATAAACCATAATAATAGTGCTGATAAAACAAACCACCTACCACTCTGAGAGAGTGATTCATTTTCAGTTCAGTAAACAGAGGATGAGGGGGAAACTTGAGTGGCAAGTGTGGAGGCTGGACCCGGAGCTCATGCTGGACAGTGAGAAGAGAGAGCTGCATGAAGCTGACTCTGTCTATCCACTCATCTCTCCAAGCACTGTCCTAAGTAAGAGCCGCAGACTATGGAGAGCGGGACATTTGGTATATAGACAGTTGGCCTTAATCTGCCTACACTGCATCAGTCCTAAAAATAGCCCCGAGTGTGACCAGGAAAAGAGTCTTTCCCATGATTTACTTATCTCTCGAAATGTGTTACTTTAATCTTTTTGTTAGAAGAAGCTGGGCTCTGGCAGATAAATGACCCATCTGGCAGAGGCGTGAGGATTAGGGTCTTTGATTTGAATTTGTCTATCAAGGTCCAAAATTCTTTTCCAGATTTAATTTATGTTCTAATCTCTGCTTGCAATTTAGAGGACTCCTCCGGCATTTTCTTCCTTCAAACTATGAGTCTTACATCTAGGAGACGAGAGGTAAAACACAATAGAAAATGTGTTATGCCAATCCTGGACAGTAGAAATGCTAAGCAGGAGGTGACATTGTGAGTGGGATTTGCAGATAGTATGCAGGTTAGCTTTTGAAGGGTAAGAAATGCCAAATGCATGCAAATATCTTCAAAGTGGTTTAGCACTGGGAAATTCTGCCTTGGAAGACAGATGGTCCACATGTATCATAGCACAGCTGAGATGGGAGAACTGGACAAAGTGTCTGCCAGTTAGCATGGGCACCAACCACATTCTGTCGTGCCAAATGCCAATTAGGCAGGATCTGGCACTCATATGTTTGGATGTCACTGGGATTAGGTGGATGAAAAACCATTCATCATCATTCAAGCCCCGCTCTCTGGGTAATGATAGCAGAGGTCGCTGGAACACTTCCTGCCCAAGGGCTTAACACCCTTAAATCACTTCCAAGCGCAGCAGCGAGATGCCATTTCTTGGTTTATGTTTATTCCTGGTGCTATGACCCTTGAGGATTCTGCTAGCTCCTCTCAAGGAAAGACGTGCAGATGGCAATGACATGGCTCACCCAAATCTATCTGCCTGCTTTCAGAAATAATAATTAAATGTTCCTCTTTTATTTTCCTGCTTGGGCACAGGTTTTGCTATAGCATATGTTAACTACCTTGGTTTCTATCTAATAGGTGAAAATTTCTGGCTTTTTTATTTTTCTCCAGATTTCCCAATCGTGTATTTAATGTGGTCTACACATGTTCTCATGCATTATTATTTTATCCTAAATTGAAAGGATCATCCATTCTATGCATTGTAGACTGTAAAACCTGTACTATACCATGGACAAATACAAGCTAAGGTATGGCATGGTGATGCTCACTGAATGCTTATATGATCTGCTCAAGATCCTTCCCATAGGTCAGCCCTGTCCCTGCTGCCACAGCTCTCTGTGGCTCTACACTTTTCTCAGCTTCTTGAGTTGTATGTGTTGATGTGGTTGGTGTGAAGGTTCTTAATGATGACACCTAACGTTGATACAGCACTGTCCCTTCTCCAAAGCATTCTCAAATTTGCGAATTCATTTACTCCTCATGGGTCTGCTTGACAAGTCAAAGAGGCTTTGGCTATTTAACCTGACAGATGAACTTTGACTTAAAGAAGACACCCCCCCCCCATTTAAAATGACATGGAGAGATAACGACAGTCTAGGTTGGACCTTTTGTTTAAAAGCTAGTTGAGGTGGCTCATGCTTGTAACTTCAGTAGCTGGAATTACATAGTTCTATATAGTTATATCATATAAAGTTATATAGTAAAACTTTGTCCCCATACGAATACCCTCCAAAAGAACAAAAAAAGAAGGAAACCTTCTTATTCTCCACTTCCCTCTAGTACAAGCAACACCTCTGTCCCACCCCCTTATATGCTAGACATGCACCCCGAGGTCATCATCATCCTCTGTCCCCTTTCTTTTTTAAAATACAGCCTTACTTATATTTGCAAGTGGAGCCTAGGATTGCCCGGGTGCAGATCTACCCTTTGAACTGAGGCTTTCAGAGGGCAGGGAGGGAGCTCTACTGCATTTCATGAGTGCACTGCTCTGTGGTTCTGACCACAACACAAAGGAGGCAAAGTCTTTTAGATCCTTGACCATGATGTCTAAGTTAAATGGATCCTGACTTTACAGATGCAAAGCCTTCACTCTCCTTAATCCCATCTACTCCAAAGCACAAAGGCAGTCCCAGCTGTGTGTTCTCCCAAACTTTCTGAGAAGGAACACAGAACCATCCTATCGTTTCAAGTGTCATGAGACTGTCCATCCATCATGGGAACCCTGCTCTGCAGACTTCTGGAAGCACAAGCAGGAAACAACACTTTCCTCCTCCTAAGCTTTCAGATCATCCTGGGATTATACGTCTTTGCCATTATAACCAATTCCAGCAGTTCTTAAGTTAGATGCACAGTCCGTGGTTTTAAAATCAAAATGTTTGTGACCTGGCATCAGGTATCTGGCAAAGAAAGCAGTTGTGTGGACAGCCTGGACCAGGGAGGGCCTCTTCTTTGAGTATGTGGAGATTGGTCTGCTTGTTGTTTTCTTCTGTACTTAGGGTCAGACTTAGGATGCAGACATGCTAGTTAAGTGCTTTACCTCTGAGCTACACCACCCAGATCACTTTCTCAATTTGAGACTATGCCTCAAAAGCTTCCCAGGCAGGTCACGGAGTTGAGATTTCCTATGTTAACCTCCTAAGTAGCCAGCATCACAGACTTGTGCCACCAGGTGGAAAATTCTTTTAAATTACTGCAATCAAGATAAACATTTGGTTTTCTGGTAGGGAGACTGTAGTAGGTGGCATCACTGTCTAGGAGGAAATATGATTCAACTTCCATTTGCATCTCCCTACTTGATGCCTTACTTGGGAGTTCCTGGAAGTTAGGACTTTCCTATAGCATCCTCAAACACAGTGGATGATGGATGCCCAACATACTAATACAATGTTTGCCCCACTACTGAGCTCTGCTTATGCACAGTGAGAACAGAGCTTCTCTGAATGCCTTTTCCTCCTTCTCAGTCCTGTGGCCTTTCTACTGCTTCCAAGGATTACATCTCAAATGTTTTTGGACTCCAATTTATGTTTTTCAGAGTTAGTTCCTAAGGAAATGTAGAAAAGAACATATAGGAACATGAGTATACAGCATACAGTATACAGAAATGGTTCATTTTCTACATGTTAGCTGCAGTATTGGGTAACGCAGTTGATTTTTATCTCTTGTCCAAAATTAAGTCTTGTTCCTAAGTCTGGAGATTTTATATATATTTAAAACTGGAGTTCTAAAGATTGCAAGGGTTTGGAATTAAGACCTAGCTCCCAGAATTGCTGAAGTCTCTTAAAGAAATCCTCAGTTATCTCTGGCTTCCATTTGATAGCCATCTAGTTCCTCAGTTGGGTGTTAACATGGACTATCCAGTCTTGTTTCCTTGTGATCATGTGTCTTAGTTAGGGCTTTACTGCTGTGAACAGACACCATGACCAAGGCAACTCTTATAAAGGACAACATTTAATTGGAGCTGGCTTACAGGTTCAGAGGTTTAGTCAATTATTATCAAGGTGGGAGCATGGCAGTGTCTAGGCAGGCATGGAGCAGGAGGACCTAAGAGTTCTACATCTTCATCTGAAGGCCGCTAGGGTTTCATTGCCCACCCTAACAGCAACATACTTCTTCCAACAAGGCCACACCTCCTAATAGTGCCACTCCATGGGACAAGCATATTCAAGCCACCATATCACGACTTGTCTGTTCCATACATTCTGTGTGTGTTCCTCCTTTTTGGTGTGAATGATACTCTGGGGATTGCAGGGCTGGGGACAAACTGCCTGTGGCTCAGCATAGGTCAGCTTGCCTAGCTGTTTCTCTTTCTGAACAGTGAAAATAGAGCCTTCTCTCTGCAACTGAAACAGAGTCCCATCTCTCTACAGCGGAAAGGTGGGAGGTGTAACAGCGGCGACTGTCATCACCATATCCTGATAGTAAGTTTCGTGGAAGGGAAAAGAGCTATTTGTATAGTCTGAAGACTTTACACATGAAATGGCAGGTCATCTTAGGAAAGTTTTTGTGATGAGGGAAGAACCCAGAAGACACAGCGTACCGTAGGTGTCTTGGCCTACCAGGGTCCCTTTCCTTCCTTGAGGCTGCCATTCGCCTTTGCCTTTTACTATTTTTACATTTCCTGTATGGCTATTTTCTGAACAGAAAGAATTTTCGTTGTGACAAGACAAGGCTGTGAGTTTCTGGCTAGTGTCTAGCTGCTGAGCAAACACTGAGGTCATCAAAGGAAAGGCCAGAGAAGGAAAACACAGGCTTCCTGGGCTAGGCCTCTGCTTCCCCTATTAGTCCAGGCCTTCTGGGAATGAAGGAAAAGCAACAAGAGAAAGAAGGTGCTGGAAGTTACCCGGTGTACCAGGCAACAGTAGGCATACCATGGCTGTCCCAGCAAAAGGGGGGGGGTCTTAGTTCATTTATTTGCTTTTGTTCCCCCCCCCCCATTCTTAGCCCATTTCAAATACTTCAGAGAGGTCTGTGAAGATAAGAGTCTCAGAGTGAAGAGCAGTTTTCAATGCACAGAGGAAGGACAGTGCCATTCCTCCCTAACCTTCCACAGGGGCTAGAAAGTCAATAGGTGGAATTTAAGTAGGATTCTAATCAATACAATGCTAGGGCAGCTTTCAGCGGCTTCCTCGGTCGCAGTAAATTAAGACATGAAAGAATTAGCTAAGGCATATAGTTTTCATTTGACTTTGTCTTGGGAGAAGTTGGCTTTGTTCCTTCGTTTTAGTTCTGTCTTTCCCGCAGGTGCTGTGTGGGTAATCTATGCACACACCTTAATTGTGAGGCAGATCTTTAAACCGGTCAATATTTCCTGCAGATGAGCAGTTTTACAACTGAACATCTTGTATCTCCTGGGGTTTGAGCCACAGCACCTGCAGGAGCAGGCAGCAGCCTGCAGAAGACACAGGGGAAGGGAGGGCTGTCACCACACACTTCTAGGACACACTAGCTTCTTTTCTTGTAATCCTAATAGTGCTTTTGGCAGTTTTATTCCCTCTACACACGGTTTTCTTGTAATACTTTGTTAAAAGAAACCCAGAGAAAGCAGTACTCTGGCAAGGGCAAATTTGAGAACCAAGGCTATAGATGCAATGTTGACACACAACGTCAGCACTGTATCTCTTTTCTAAGAACTGCTGTTGGGAGAGCCCACATGGGACTCTAGAGCAGCTCAGGGCAAGAGGGAGAATAGAAGGAGCCTCAGTCACAGTAGAGTTTCTTTCTTACTTGTTCCTTCTGTGATCTGAGAGTTAAATGCTAAATGGCTAAGTCCCTCAGTGACAAGAACCCCTGGTGCAAGCATCAGGATTAGTAACAAGGGAGATGCTGGGAGAAGGTAGGGCATGTACTTCAGGGTTGAGCTACAGTTCCCAGGGATTTCAGGATGGCTATGAATGCATTGAGAGGAATTTCTGCAGTGTTATGGCGGATGTTGCTGACTAGGCTTGGAAAGTGTGTGGCAAGGGAAATGAGAGGAACACCCATGTCACTAAACTGCAGGTGTCATCTAATTTCACAGGAGAACAACCCAAGGATGGAGCAAGGAGGGCTTCATTCCTTGGTGGAGTTTACTTGCTTAAGTCTGCCATGATGTCAAACATTTTCCTAAACTCCAACAAGACATTTGATTTTTCAAGTATGCACACGGCGATAGTAATAGTAGTAGTAGTAGTAGTAGTAGTAGTAGTAATAATAATAATAATAATAATAACAACAACAATAATAATAACAATGAAAACAAATTTTTGGGATAGTGTTTCAAGTAGCACTGATGAACTTAGACCCTCTATGTATCCATACGTGACCCTCAATTCTCTGTCCTTTGTTTCCACTTCCCAAGTGCTGGAATTATAAGAGTGTACCACTCTCCCTGGTTTATATGGTGCTGGGATGAAACCCAGGGCTTTATGCATGCTGGGCTAGCTCTTTACCAACTGGTGTTATAACCCTAGCCCACCCTTATGATGTCTGCCAGCACATCACTAATGTTTAATCTTCCTAAGTGGATCTTGTCACCCTCTGATCAGCGTGCCTTCCGTTTGCTCTTCACCAGTTCACTGATCTATGACTGCACTCTCTGCTTCCATTCGTCACTTTTTAGATTGTTTTCCTCAGTGAAATCATGCAGTTTTGGAGGAAGGACAATTCTCAATCACATCTTCGGAGCTCCTGGATTCACATGCTCACAGCCACTGCAAACCCTGACTCTTGGCTTGTTGGATAAGCACACCCATTTCTGTGTTTCAGTTCAATTTACATTTCTGTTGCTTTCCATTGAAGGAGCATGATATCATGTGTGATGGTCAGAATCTGGTCATACTGCCTTCTTCCTGGGATTAATAATGTTCCACTATAGTTGGACTGCGTAGGGATTTAAAATAAAACAATATTGCAAACACAATTTAGTTATTCCTCCTGATACAGGCATGTTACCTTGTTTCTACTTTATGGAAAATTCTTGGTGTACCTGAACTTGTAATGCTTGCTTAAAACAAAAATTTTGCACATCGTAATTTTGAGTTTATTTCAACTCTTAAAGCATTAACTCCCTAGGTACTGATCCAAACACTAAGGGGAATTACGTACTGTATTAGTCAGGGTTCTCTAGAGTCACAGAACTTACGGACAGTCTCTAGATAGTAAAGGAATTTATTGATGACTTACAGTTGGCAGCCCAATTCCCAACAATGATTCAGTCGCAGCTGTGAATGGAAGTCCAAGGATCTAGCAGTTACTCAGTCTCACGCAGCAAGCAGGCAAAGGAACAAGAGCAAGAGCTAGACTCCCTTCTTCCAATGTCCTTATATTGTCTCCAGCAAAAGGTGTAGCCCAGATTAAAGGTGTGTTCCACCACACCTTTAATCCCAGATGAAAGGCATAGCCCAGATTAAAGGTGTGTTCCTTAACTCGGAGATTCAATCTTCTGGAATCCATAGCCACTATGGCTCAAGATCTTCAAACCAAGATCCAGATAAGGATCTCCAAGCCTCCAGATAAGGGTCACTGGTGAGCCTTCCAATTCCGGATTGTAGTTCATTCCAAATATTGTCAAGTTGACAACCAGGAATAGCCACTACACGTACCTTCAGTTTTACAATTTAATGGCAATAAGCCATTTAGAACATGTAGTACATATAAAATATAGTACATATAGTTATATAGTACAGTTTATCAGTAATTCATGAGGAAGACTTGGTGATGATGAAGAGTGGAGCTTGAAGCACCTGCTAATACTGTGTTCTGCTATATTAGTTCAATTATTCAACAAATACATACATACATATATACATACATGCATACATACACACACATGCTCTTTATAAAAGAGTGAGAGAAGAAACAAACTCAACTGTTTTATTTCAGTTTTGCAGTTTAATCAAAAGTGGCTTTCATTCATGGATATCCATTGAATGCTGAGGTCTGCATCCTATTATCAAAAGTACCAATATAACTGTCTTGTTTGTCATGTTACTTTAACTCACTGTCTTTTTTCTAAAGACTCTAAGTGATTAAAAAGACATTAGTCTTCAAACCAAAACATCCATGGACATCTTGTTCAGAAGAGTCAAGGGTCATTCTGCATTTCCTAGTCAAGCATAGTTACATCTGCATTCAGACAATTAGGCAAAGAAGAAGCATTTGATGACAGGGACAGGGACATTTCTAAATATGTGATATTAAAAAAAAAGAAACGAAAAAGTCCCTTGAGAATGGTATTTTCTACTACAAGATTCCAATTCTCTGTTTGTGGAAATCAAGTATGTAAATATTTGGCTTAGAATGCACAGAAACCCTTGGACTTTTTGTAATGAATAAATGAATCTCTCCAAGCAGGGATGCCAGAGTAGATATATGGCCAACAGGCTAGCCACAGCTGGATAACAGGCAAAGGCCATTCTCTTCTGAATATTTTATACTTCCTTGTGTCACATTTTCAGACAGTCTCTATGTATATGGGTTTAGTGTTCAGGCTTCTGGTTATGTTCATTCCTTTAATTTTTATCTTCTACTTAAAATCTTAAATCATTCACATGATCTGGGCATGGCATCAGAAACCTTTAATATCAGAACCAGGGAGACAGAAGCAGGCAGATGTTCTTTAAAGTCAAGACCATCCTCATCTTTAGAGTGAGTTTTAGGCCAGCTAGCAATATACAGTGAGATCATTTCTTCAAAACAAAACAAAACAAACAAACAAACAAATCAACAATGCACTCTAAAGCCAGCAACTTTACTACAATAAGCCCTGAGAAATGCATTATAGTTGAAGTATAAGACAATGACTTCAAAATATGAATATATCTATCAGAGGTCCTTAAATGAAAAACATGAATAAATCCAGTAAAGAAATCTAAGAAAACAGTGGAAGAAAAATGAATAAAACTGTTCAATACCTGAAAATAAAAACAGAATTAATAACAAAACCCTAACTGAGGGAAATCTGGAAATTTAAATTTTAAGAACTTATACCAGAACTTCAGAGGCAAGTCTTACCAATAGAATAAAAAAGACAAAAGACAATCTCAGGCATTGAAGACATAAGAAAAGAAATGGATACTTTGGTGGGAAAAGAAAAAAATGCTAAATCTTAAAAAAAAATCTAGGTATAAAACACCCCAAAGGTCTTGGAGACTTTAAAAATAACAGAAATAAAGGAAGATGAAAACATAATAACAAGCAGGTTAAAGATACAGAAAATATTTTAAACAAAATGATAGGAGAAACTTTTCATGACCTGAAGAAGGAGGTGCCTATCACAGCACAAGAAGCATAAAGAACCCCAAAAAGACCGGACAAGAAAAGAAATGCTCTTTAGCACATGATTATCAAAACACTACAACCAAGAAAAATATTAAATTCTGCATGAAAGAAGACAAAGTAACATATAAAGGCAGACTGATTAGAATTACACCTGACTCCTAAGTTGAGACTCTAAAAGTTAGAAGGGCCTGAACAGATGTTTTAAAACTCTCAAGGACCACTGATGCCAGCTGTCTCAGTTGGGATTTTATTGCTGTGAAGAGAAACCATAACCATTGAATTAAGGCTGGCTTACAGTTCAGAGGTTTAGTTCATTATCATCATGGCAGGAAGCATGGCAGTGTGCAGGCAGACATGGTGCTGGAGAAGGAGCTGAGAGTTCTACATCTTGATCCACAGGCAGTAGGGTAAAGGCTGGACCATATTAGGCCTAGCTTGAACATATATGAGACCTTAAAACCTTCACCATTAAAGCCTGTACCCACCATGACACACTTCCTCAAACAAGGCCACACATCCTAATAATACCAGTTCCTATGTTCCAAGCATTCAAACATAAGAGTCTAAGGGAGCCATTCCTATTTAAACCACCACACTAACCCAGACAAACATATCCAGCAAATTTTTCAATCACAATAGATGATGATGATGATGATTATGATGAAGATGAAGGATAAGAAAAAGAAGAAAGAAGAGGAGGAGGAGAAGAGACATTCTATGCTAAAATCAAATTTAAGCACTATCTGTCTACAAATTCAGCCTGTATAGAAAATGCTATAAGGGAAATAACAATCTGGGGAGGTTAATCACACCAAGAAAACACAAGGAATAAATAATCCTTGGGCAGCAAATCATAAAAGGAGAAAAAGAGACCACCACAACACTATAAGAAGATTGAACAAATACTACCCATTGATAACTCTCAATAGCAATGACATAATTTTCTCAATAAAAAGACACAGGCTAAGAGAATAGTTGTGGAAACAGGGTCCATCCTTCTGCTGCATCCAAGAAAAACACCTTAACAATAAGAACAACTATCATGGCAGAATAGAAGAATGGAAAAGGATACTCTAAGCAAATGAACTTAAGAAGCAAGCTGGTGCCAAATAGACTTCAAGCCAAAATAACTAGAAGAGATATGGAAGGATACGACATACTCATCAAAGGAAAATCTACCAAGAGGATAGATTCCAATTCTTAACGTTTATGCACCAAGTATAAATGGGTAGCCAAGTTAATAAAAGAAACACAAGTACAGAATAAATTACCTACTGACCCTCACACACTGATAATGACCTTTCAACACCCCACTGTTGGTATTAGGTCATACAGACAAAAACTAGGAAAAAAGGGTGAAGGCCAAGATGGAGGAGGACAGACAGGAAGAACCTAAAGCACTGTGGCTTTAGATAGCCACAGGTAGTTATGATATCATAAGGCTAGAATAATTGGGATAATTTGTCTAATCTAGGTGGGCAGTTTTTATCATTATCAATTGGTTCTGAAATTATTCTATTATCATCTTGTGAATTGAGAATTTATTGATACATAAATCTCACTGGTTAATTACAAGCTTCAACAGTTTTGCTTCTACTGGGATGCTGGGTTGTCTGGCAGCTGACCGTGGGGTGGACGGTTGTTGCGTGGGGCTGGCATGGCAGCAATTTGAAGAGAGACTTGGGAGCTCCGGCCCAGAGAGACCACCTAGTTGAAATCACCCTGTTGGAGCCATGTGGTCTGCTGGTGCACTGCAGTAGTGTGGGAAGCCTGTCAGTCTTTTTAAACATTTCCTGCAACACTCAGCAGCTCATGTAAAGTTCTCCAAAATTGACCAAATACTCAGATACAAAGGAAGTTTCAACAGATATAAGAAAATTGAAATAACACCTTGCATCTTATCTGAATACCAATGATTAAAACTGGATATCACCAACAAAAGAAAGCTTACAAACTCATGAAAACTGAACAACTCACTACATGATACTGCTTGTGTGACAGAGAATCTGAGATTAAATAGCCCAGGGACAAAGGGTAAAAGCAAATATTACTATCCTAAAAATACAACGTAGCAATCAAAGGGCTCCCAATGACATCATGGTGTACTCATAGATCAGTGTCTTGCTCAGCCACCACCAGAGAAGTTTCTTCCTGCAGCAGATGGGAACAAATCCAGAGACCCACAGCAAGACATAATGCAGAAAATGAGAGATCGTGGACACTCGGCCCTAAATGGGAAATGTCCACCAAATCCTTCCCCTCAGGCTTCAGGATACCTCTTGGAGGAGGAGGCAGAAAGGATGTTAGAACACAGAGAATGGAGAACAGAAAAAAATAAGGCCCTCTAAATTAACATCATAGATGGACATACAAACTCTAGGTCAGCATGCATAGGACATGCACAGGTCTGCACTAGATGGGGTCTTTGAGCTGAAAGGAGAAATTGACACATTCTCCCATCTAGCCCATTGAAAATTTAATTTTTTCCAAGGGAGTCTTGCTGGGAATACAAATCACTCTTAAGAGTCAGCCTCATGCCCTGCAGTAGATGACCAACAGGAAATAAATTCAAGGACATCTTTGGAGGTTCACTGTCTCACAATGCAGTGTCAAGGCTTCTTAATTTTTTCCTCTCTTTTATGAAAAATATAATTCAATGTTGTTTTTACTTATTTATTGTTTTTACAGTATATGTCCTTTGCATGTATATATCATAGCTTCTAGTTTTATGGGGTCCCTGAGTATTTGAAAGAGTGTGTTTATCTGTGTCTGTGCCTTTCTTTAAGGACTTTTCCTTCTGTTTGGTTGCTTTGTCTTATCTATTATCCCTTAAATGCCAGTTTGCTTTTTAAGGAGAGACAGAAAAGGTATGGATCATGATGGGGGTTGGGAGATGAGGAGGAGCTTCGAGGATTAGAAAGAGAGAAAACATAATTAGAATATATTGAAGGGGAAAGGCTATTTTCAATAAAAGAAAAACATTTTTCTTAAAATCAGAGTTTATGTATATTTCTAACATATATTTAGTACATTCACAATTAAATAAGTTTCTCATTACTCACACCAAAAGTTGACTTGTAATTTTCAGGGTATAGAAGTAAAATAGATAAAACAGACCAAGTTTGTCAGTCAGTATTGAGCTTAACACCAACTTAATTGATTCTTGGGTATGCCTGAGGAAATATTCAGCATGCTAGCACAGGAGAAAACAAACTATGACATCATATTGAACTCTGGTATCTATTTTATCATGTTTTCACCGATAAAGATACAAGAAACACCTGATTTAGTACAGCCGGTGTCACAAACAGCAAGCCTTCATTAAGTCTTGAGTAAGCCATTTGACTAAAAAGTCTTGGCTTTGCTCTCTGAAAAATGTTCATGTGTGTTTAAATATTTAGTCACTCATTTATTCACTTATTATCTGTGGTAGTGCTGGGTCTCAGGGTTTCCTTCCTGTGAGACAGTGCACTACCATGAAGCTGGATGTCTAGCCCTCATATGCATTGTTAAAGTCATATGATTAAAGAAACCATTTCTTTAGGTCTCGAACCAGCCACCATATTCAAGTAAACCATAGCTTTCTAAAATTGTCCTAGATTAACTGTGACTCATACTTACCTAATAAAGAAGAGACAAAATGGTGTTTGTTTTTAAAGAAAAGAAATCCCAAAGTCAGACACAACAGGTTAGGAACTACAAACTCTAAATTAATAACATTGATTTTCATTGTCTAACATAATATTTCAAACATTTAGTCTCTTTCTTTTCTTTTTTTTCTTTGTTTATTTTCTGAGACAGTCTTTCCATGTAGCCCTAGCTATCCTGGAACTCACAGAGATCTGCTTGCCTCTCCCTCCTGAGTTCTGGGTTTAAAGGCAGCCACTATGACAGCTGGCCTCAACCTTTTAGTTTCTAAAGTACTGCAATTTCTCCACCATACAGGTAAATCTCAAAATCTTTCTCCTAATGACTATGAAACTAAGGTGAATAAATAAGAAGAAACTCTCGTCTTCCTTGTTCCCATACGCTGTGGGAGCAGCACGCACAATGTCTTGGAATATAACAGCTCACGATCACCGCTGTTCGCTCACTCAAGTGGCTGGATGAAGAAATAGATGCTGCCATTAAAGAAGACTTCCTCTGCGTAGCTAATGGAGATTTAGAATAACGACTGTCTGGGCTGTTTGTCCAGACGTACTTGTCTGTCCTGTGATGTCTTCAGACTCAGCATGCATGGCTGCATAAGTCCTGTCTTAATTTTTCTTAGTGATAATTATATAAGGATGCTCAAGATGATTGAGTGAGTGCATGAATGGACAAAAGTATTATCCTTGACGCCTGGAAAATCTTCGATCATTTCTGTTAAAATTAATTCAGCTTGGAGATTCCCCGGATTTTCCCTATGGGATTCCATCTCTCAGCTTTCTACTCATTTTAGTACCTCGCAAACCCTGGCTGCTCAATGAAGGTCCTGCAGGCTGGGTCAGCATTGCTCAGTACCTTGTTAGAAATGTTGAGTGAAGAATCTAAATTTGACAAGGCATCCAGTGATTTTGAGACACATTAGCACTTGAGAAATAAATTACTTATATTTATATCCTACTGTTATTGAAAAGAGGAGAAACCTTCAAACTCTTCTTTGTTGCTGTTTTTGTTTGTGGTTGTTAAGAAAGGGCTTTGCTGTATAGCTCAGGCTGGCCTTGAATTTGACATCCTCCTGCCTCAGCCTCCCAAATGTTGGGATTACAGGTTTGTTCCACTATGTCCAGTTAGTACAGGTCTTCAACATCAAAACTTTTATCTTTTGATCTGTTGGCTCTAAATATTTTCATTAGCAGTTTTTTGTTTGTTTTGTATTTAAATGCTGAAGTCATGAAGAATATAGATGCATGCATGTGTGCATGCTTACAGAGTTGAATTAGCTAGACTAGGGCCTATATTTTATTCCTCCAGGTCTGTGATAGCAAAGAACAGTATGTCTAGGTGGAGAAAAGCCATCATAACCTCTCTTAAACACGTAACGCAGTTGAGGTGGTCAATCCTTTGGCTAATGGACCACCTCTCAGGAAGATGTGTCTACTTTAAGCCATGCTAACAAGACAGGAAGAATAATTAATATTCCAGGCGTGTCAAGAGAGAGCTACCTGCTTTTCTGAGTTTTTCAAAATACATTACTTTTCTTAATATTTTTTTCTCTTCTGTTTTTCTTTTGGATGCTGGTCAAAGCCTAAATATCCTTTTTCTGGTGTGTTGGGTTTCCTCTACCATGGCTAACCTTTATGCTGGCTTAACTCAAACAACATGGACCTCTCTCCCTCGCTCCCAACTATTAATCTTTAAAAAACAAAACAAAACAAAACAAAACAAAACAAAACAAAACAAAACAAGGCAAAAGAAAACACCTATCTCTAGTTTATGAGATAAGAACCACAAAGCCACTGGTTTGGGTAGCTTTTGTGGCCACTGAGTTTCCAGGACCATAGATTTTTGGGGAACTGTCATTATCAAAGCCACCCTGACATTCTAGTATCGCTTCTATTTTGTCTACTTTAAGTAATAATGGTAATCTATTAGCTATTATGTGTTAATCTAATCCAAATTACACACTTTCATTTTACCTTTAAAATAGGACAGTTATCAGAGGTTCTTTTTTGTGTATGGGCTTTGGGGTTGAAGTGGGCCTTCTAAAGCCTCTTATAATTTGACTAGTTGACTACTGGAGAGTAGACTATCTCACTGGAGGGAGGGTGACAGCCCTACCCAGATCCAACCAGATTTGCTTATTTATCACTTCTGTCTCATGAAGTGACAGAGGTTCATATCTTACACTAGTAAGTGGTCAGGCATCTCTCCACATCTTGGTAGCATACGACAAACCTATCCTTCCCATGTGCTACTTGTGGCTTCTGTGAGATACACTAATCTAATCTCTCTATTATGGGGAGTGATGCTTTGTTGGAGCACAAATGCTTTATGTAAGTTATCAGACCTCACCTCCAAGCCTATAATAATATTGAATTCTTAATCCAGTCTTCTTTATAGGTCAAGGGGGAAATAAAAGAAAGTCTAACACACAAGGACCTTTTATGATCTAGCGAGCAGCTAGGTAGAACACACCAGAAGAATTAAAACCAATCTCAACACTTCAATAACCAGAGTAGACTTAACACTGGACCATCACAACACATGGGTCAGAGGCTTTCTAGTGGGTATTATTTATTTCAAACTCACAAAGGAACAGTGAAAACCTTTTCCCTCTTCAGTTTTGCAGAAGAACTTCGTGCATGGAGAGGTTATGTGTCAGGATGGCGTGCACTGTGCTGCCTCTGGCTATTGCAGTCATTGGTTTCATGAGCAATGTCATTAGGCCACAGGGAGGCCTGCTGGTTTCACAAAAGCTTTTCCTTGCCACATTGTTATGAGCTAATCATTTTTAGAACTCATTCTGGAATTGTTCCACCATTGAGTGTTAGCTGTTCTTGGAAAAGTCAGGAAGTTGTCCTAGCTTGACAATAAGAGGCAGGCATTAGGGGGTGGGGGGAAGACATCTTTGAGCATGCTTGCAGGGCAGCCCTGCCAATGACAAGGCCAACATTGGGCTTGTGGCCTCCTTTCACTGACCTTACCTGAATGGCAACAATGGAAATCATGTTAACAATCAGGGCAAAATGCTTGGCCAAGAGCACAGAGAGGCTGATGAAAAGTTGTCTATAAATTTCCAATTAACAGACTGAAGAAAAATAATACAATTTTGTTGTATGCTTAATACATAGCTTCCTTTTCTTTTGAGAGCACTGATTCTAGGACAAGTACAATGTATGATAAAACTTCAGCCATCCACCCTCATTTGTGGTTTGTGATTGCTACTTCTGTTACTACACAAAGTACCTGCATCTTAACGTGCGATTCATTTCTACTCAATGACTGGTTCCCTGTGGTTTGTTTTTTCCCTAAAGACTCTAGGCATTTGAAGTAAGATGAGTCATGATGGATCAGGCTCCTGAATGAGGGCCTTTTATATATATATATATATATATAATATATATATATATATTAGAGACTGTCCCACCTGGGGATCCATCCCATATACAATCACCAAACCCAGACCCTTCTATGGATACTAACAAGTGCTTACTGATAGAAGCCTGTTATAATTGTCTCCAGAGAGGCTCTACCAGTGCCTGATAAATACAGAGGTGGATCCTCACAGACTACCATTAGACTGAGCGCAAGGTCCCCAATGAAGGAGCTAGAGAAAGGACCCAAGGAGCTGAAGGGGTTTGTAGCCCCATAGGAGGAACAACAATATGAACTAACCAGTACCCCCAGAGCTCACTGGGACTAAACCACCAACCAAAGAGTACACATAGTGGGACTCATGGCTCTAGCTGCATATGTAGCTAAGGATGTCCTAGTCAGTCATCAATAGACAGAGAGACCCTTGGTCTTCTGAAGGGTCTATGCCCCAGTATAGGGGAATGCCAGGGCCTGGAAGCAGGAGTGGGTGGGTTGGTGAGGAGGGGTAGGGCAGAGGGGATAGGGGGTTTTCGGAGGGGAAACCAGGAAAGGGGACAACATTTGAAATGTAAATAAAGTAAATATCTAATGAAAAAAATCTTCAAATATATATATATATATATATATATATATATATATTTAAAAATAATTTCCAGGTAACAAAGCTGCTATTATGATGTCATTTTATACTACTTGTTTTTTCCTACCAGGCTTAATTTGAATCTACCAAAATTTAATTAAAAAAAAACCCTATAGGCCCAAACTTCAGAATATTCTCCACATGTGGAAAGATTTATCAGTTAGTGTAAATTGGAATAAGATATGATTATAGCAGAGTGAATATTCTCTTTAGTTTTGGAGACTTGGAGAAAAACAAACAAACAAACAAACAAACAAACAGAAAACAGAAAGCCAAGACAAATTCATGGGCTATTTTACAGAACGTTCAAAAAAAAATGACCCTAATGGAATAACTAATTTAGTTAGTTAATTTGCTGCATTAGAAAAAAATTACGTTCAATTACTGTATAGATTTGGGGAAAAAAAGATGAAACATTTAAAACTTTGTGGCTTGCACCACAAACAGAACTCGAAAAGTAAATCACCAAAGTTAAAATAACAAAAAACTACATCAGGCCAAAAAAAAAAAAAAAAAAAAAAAAAAAAAAAAAAAAAAAAAAGCAGGAAAGTCCACAGGAGAGACCTCAATCCCTTACTCCCCAAGTGTGGTCAGTCACAGAGGAAGCAGGGTCTCGGCAGTGTGGTGCAGAGTGAGTGACGCATATTACCTTTCTTGGCGAGGCTGCTGTTGGGCTCATATTTCTCAATCAACACTTGGACCTGCTCCTGCTTCAGAGGTGGGTAAAGGATTTCATTGAGCCGGGGATCTCTCTGCTTAAGGTTGATAAAATCCATCATCTGATCAACCGTCAGGTACGGTTTGCTTTTGGCACCACTGAAAGTAATGGAAAGAGAAGAAATCACAGTCTGTTCCACAACTTTTGTATGCATTCGACAATGGAGAAATCAAACTCCGCCATATCCGGAAAGTCCATAATGGAATTCTAACCTTGCCCTAAACACATGCTGCTTCGCCCCCTACTTCCACTTCACAAAGCTTGGTGGGTTACCACTCTTCCTTAACTACCACCACCCAACCTGGAGAAGAATCAGATGACTAACATCATCTTTATCACATGTAACATTTAAAGATATACTGCTGATCTATTACTTTAAAAAGAAAAAAATCCAATGTGCTTGAATATGATTTTCTTTTTCATCCCACCAAAGTTACAGGTTTACAAGAGTTTATACTGCTTTTATTTGCTTCTCTTGGCTTGTGGAGACAGGGACTCACTCCATACCTGTTTATCCTGGAGCATGCTACAATCCAGGTCGGCTTCAAATTCCTACTAACTCTTCCAAGTCAGCTTCTTTCACATAATGATAATAACAACTTATACTATTATGTAGAGCTAAACATGCAATCTCATTTTATCCTCAAAATAACGCTGTTATTCGTGTTATTCAAATGCCTATTTCAATTTAGTTGACAACCCATGTCAATTCAATGGTATAAATACTGTGGCTACTCAGTAAATGTTTTATGGTGATGAAGTCACAAAGGTGTTCAGTGGGCAAAGTGACAGTCAGCAGCAGGACTTGTCTGTCTGCCAGTTACTTCCTTTACCAAATTTGGATTGACTTTTTGCCAATAGCTAGATTTTGGTATATTAGAAAAGATAAATTGTGCTTCCATTTAATGGGATTTCCCCCCTCTTTTCATCTATGTGTCTCTTCAAGAAGCAATACCTAGGGGCTAGAGAGATGGCTCAGCACTTAAGGGCACTTATTCTTGCAAAGGATCCAGATTTAATTCCCAGCACCCACATGGTGGCTTATATAACTGTGTATAAATCCAGTTTCAGGGACTCTAACTCCCTTTTCTGGCCTCTAAGAAAACTAGGCATATAACACAGCATATAGATACCATGTAGGCAAAATAGTCATACACATTAAATAAAAATACATCTTAAAAAGCAATGATTATAAACGTTTGTAATTCCTAGATTCAGAGAAAATCATATGTTGTATGTGAGGGTGTTTCATAATCTAAACTTCTTTATACTGATACTGTTGACAGGAGTACAATATAGTGTGCAGTCAGGAATCCTTCTGTTACACGAATCTTTCTTTTTTATGTTAAGAAATTTCCTGCTGTATTATAAGCTTCAGTCTAAACAAAGCCAACTGAGCATGGGAAATGACATCTGGGGCCATACATGTGTCATAGTAAACACATGCTCATAAGAAGAGTAGTTGCTTGTCAAGGCCAGTAGCAGATTGTCACCTCCTTCAAGCCACTGCTTTTGGACAATCTCCTTCTAGTCATAACAAAAGTCTGCCCTAGACACTCTATCATTGTAAGCTAGAGAAAAAGTAGATTAAAATGTATCCTCTTACAATTCAGAAAAGATGTTATCAATTTCAGGTCGGGGACAGAGATTGTTCAGGAAAACTCTGTATACATCTGGAGTGAAGTCCTCTTGGGGAATGGAGTCATTCTGGGAAGTAAAACAACAGGGTGAGCAGGAGCTTTCTCTAGTTCCCTTCCTGATTTCTCTTTTTCCCTCCCACCCCCTTTCTTCCCTGCCTCCCTCTCTCCCTCTCTCCCTCCCTCCTCCTTTCTTTTTTCCTTTTTGCCAAACCAGTCCAAGGAATCCAGAGAACACCTCTGAGGCCAACTCTAGACTTCATGTAGAACCTGACTTTGGCATGCCAACCACAACTTTTTTGTTGATTTTTAATTTTAATTAAAGCTTACCACAGTTAACACAGTTTTACTAAAGTAAGTTACACGTAGGAAGACAGAATCTGTTCATTAGAAATGTTTAACTTACCTGTCTGACCTTGCCTCATTCCCTTCTACCCTCCTTCTTTCCCTCCCTACTTCTCTCCCCCTTTCCCTTCCCCTCTCCACTGAACCCCCTTATTTGTTTTCCCAGTGCTAAGATTACAAGCATGGACCACCAAGTCTGAATTGTTTATGTGGGTCTGGGGATTAAATTCAGGTTCTCCTACTCTTTACTAAGTGAAGCATCTTCCCAGCTCACTTTATTCTCTCTCTCTCTCTCTCTCTCTCTCTCTCTCTCTCTCTCTCTCTCTCTCTCTCTCTCTTCTCTCTCTCTCTGTCTGTCTCTCTCCCTCCCTCCCTCCTTCCCTCCCTCTCTCCCTCCCCCCCCCTTGTCTGTTTGTCTGCCTTCTGTCCTTCTCTCTGCCCAGTCTTTTTCTCTGTTTTGGATTGAGTCTTCCTCTTTAAAAGCAGTGGTAGAAGACATATAGCTTTCTTTTCCATTTTAAGCATTTGAAGTGGACACATAAAGAGTATGTACAATGTCATACCCTTTGTCAGGCTTTTGAGGGAATATTTTTAAAAGTGATGACTCTTTAGAAAGGAAAGGGTTTATTTTATTTTACACTTCGAGGTTACAGTCCATCAGCGAGGAAAGTCAGGGCAGGAACTGATGCAGGCATTGATGCAGAGGCCATGGAGGAGAACTGGGTTCCATTATTTGTTATGTTGTAAAACACTTTCCTAGGCAGAAAAGCCCCAGCAATTATTTGCTTCTTATTGCTCATTGTCCCATTGTTTGGGAAGTGAGCCACTGATATAAAAGGCCACTTCTATGACTTATGTTTTGTGTTTGGTTGGGCTGCCATGGAAACCGGAAGCATGGATCTGAGCCTTTGTTAACAGGAAGGACATTTTTCACGCGGCTTCCTATTTCAGGTATGTGCCTGGATGATTATTTTTATTTTCAAGTCCCCAGAAGAAAGAAAACACCCTTCCTTTTAAACATAGTCATATATTTTAACTGTATTTTAATAGAACACTTAAAAAAAATCATTGTTTGAAATTGTACACTGCTTCCTAACGGAGCAGAAAATGTAGCTCAGCACTTGGCCGAGAGTGGAGTTCCCATGTTTGCAGAATGAAAAAAATGAAGTCATAGTTCCTTGTCTAAGTTCATTTATAGGAAGCAAAGGATACTATTTTAGAAAAATGGATTTTGAGAAAACAAAACAATGCGTAAGAACATACGAAAGATCTCTGTACCAACAATACTTGGGATGCTTAGACACAGCTTTGAAATTAGCTCAAGAGCTCAGGTTTAAGAACATCAGAAATCCTCCTGAAGGACTTTATTGGTGTTTTGCCACTCATAGAATGGAGACAGGAGCAGCCCAGTTATAGGCCTCCAGAATTGTATTTTGCTTATGAAAAGGAATGCCTCTGACTGGAGGATGCCAGTGTCTGTCTGTCTGAGTTAGACACAAACTTCTCTTGCTTTTCCAGATAGGCAAGTTGACTTGGCCAACTTTTTGGCCGTGAGAGGAAGATTTAAAATCTTTGGCAAAAAAATTTTCAATGGTACTGCTACCTAACTCAAGTACATTCAATTTCATTGCATTTATGAACCCCAAGTGGGATACCCTACTCTACTAGGAAATGTCTCTCTCCCTGGCATCATCTAGCAGACACAAGCTGATCTTATCGAAGAGCATCATCCGCCACTGTCTGACTCCTCAGTTCTTACTTGTCAGTTTTCAGTGTCTCTCTCTGAACAGACACACCTTCCCCTTGGGTGCACTGTCTCCTCGCTCTGTACTTCTGTTCTCATCCCATACTTCAATACTCATCTGTGTTGTGTTCTCAGCTGCACAATTATCTCTGCTGTTCCTTGAGCACTGGCTAGAACTTGCACTGTTCTGGATATGTATTTGTATGTGTATATGATGTATATTAGAACTTGTCTAGTATATATAATATGTAATATGCAATATATGCAAGTATCTGATCTAAAAGAGGGAATCTTGTTTCAGACATCTAATATAAAACACCTTTAGTGACCTTCTGTTGCTACCATGACTTGGACTTTTAAAGATTAAATTAAGAATGTTAGTATAATTTGAAGTATTATGGTGTGAATTAGGGCAATTGGTGTAGGAAGCATGACGCATTAAGGCAGATGTGAAGGGCTGACACTTTTCTTTCTCTCTCTCTCTCTCTCTCCCTCTCTCTCTCTCTCTCTCTCTCTCTCTCTTTCTTTCTTTCTTAGATTCATTTATTATTATATCTAAGTACACTGTAGCTGTCTTCAGATGCACCAGAAGAGGGTGTCAGATCTCATTACGGATGGTTGTGAGCCACCATATGATTGCTGGGATTTGAACTCAGGACCTTCGGAAGAGCAGTCGGTGCTCTTAACCACTGAGCCATCTCTCCAGCATTATGTTCTTACATAGGCAGTCTTAACAGAGAAATGACGCTAAGAATTTCTGATGTCAGCAATAGTATTTCCAGATCCCATGATCTTGGTAACATCATGTCCACATGTGAAATAAATAAAATATAGGAGATACATATCGACTGTGTATGTGCATATACATAATATACTCAAAAGGACCACACACATTAATATGGAGCACTTGCTATTTGCAAAGCAAGCACCTCCTGAATATTTTTATTTGGTCCTTGGGACTACTTTTTACTGTTAACATTTTACTGACATAACAAGGTGCTAGGAAGTCTCAAAATTTTCCCGAGGTCCTTGGTAAGCCAGCTACAGTGGTGGCAGCAGGCACACTTTGAGTCCGAGTGGTTTGAAACTATAACTCACACCATAAACCCACGATCTTAATGTTCATATTCATTTCAGGATGGTAGTTTTATTTTTCTGCATTACATACTTGTGTATTTAAAGAATCATTTTATGATGAATTTGTATTTAACATTCAAAGAGTTTTAAACTACATTTTATTAAATTATTATACTCTAATAGAGCCCATAGATTTATTATCATCATTATCATTTTCTTTTTAGTATTTTATTCTATGTGTATGATATTTTGCCTGCATGTATGTCTGTGAACCATATGCATGTCGAGTACCCACAGACCAGAGAGGTGTCAGATTCCTTATAATTAGAAGTAGTTGTACGTGGACGCCAGGAATCAAACCTGGGTCCTCTGGATGAGTAGCAAGTGTTTAGCTGATGAGCTACCTGCCCACTCTAGCTAGTGTTTTATAGTACATTATTAACCAGTACATTTTAGACAGTCAGCCCTTTTGCATATTTTGTCTTAGAATCATAAAACAAACGTTGAATTAGCCAGAAGCTATGGAACCACTACAAACGAATTGTTCATTGTATATTGAATTCTTGTGCCAATTCTTGAAGTATAATTTTAATATAGTGATTTTAGAAACTTCCACTCCAAAATGATGATGTTTCTAGTTTGTTTTCAGAATTTAAGGCACTGGCCTGCAGCTACACAGAGGCATTCCTTTAGAAACGTTATCTATAGCATTCCTTAGACGATACGTTCAAGTCTTTAAGCAGAAAATAACTTGTCTCCCTATGTATTTAATGCATATCTCCCTACACACTGTAGTAAAATTTATATTTAAAACAAATATATGGATTTATTTCTTATTTTCTTCATTGAAATGCAACTGCACAGGCCAATGTCATGGCAAGACTATAGTGTAATTGCAAATGTCACCAAGCCCTTTCAAGTTAATAAGCCTTAAATCAAGGGAATTTGGTACTGATAAATTATTTCAATTCTCAGAGAGCTTGTGGGTAGAATAGTAATTTTCTGAATATGAAAAGGTTTTCACAGGTCTCACTGGAAAATATGTTTGGATTATTAATAGAAGGCCAGTAATTGCTTTGTCTCATTTTAGGTATCATATTACTTTTTTACCAATTAGGGTAACTTGAGGCTAGTGACTGTACTCTCCAAAGGAGAACCCTCTAAAGCAATGTGTTATTCCAGCAAACCATGTCAGCCAGGGTACAAGTTCAAGTGCATTAATTATTCCTAACAACGTGCACAAAGATAATGTTTAAAAAATCTCAACAGGATATCCACAGCATTTCTGGTAATGTGGCTATTTACAGAACACAATTAAGTTCAGTTTGAATGACGGCTGGCTATGAAGCAGAATCCCACTTATGCAAAATCATCTACCATTGACGTGAGCCCCTTCCTTCTCTGGAATGTGTAAAATACCCACAGGCATATACTCTGGATCTTTTAGTTAAGCAGTGACTAGTCCCTATACCTACTGTTCTGTACATATGAGATGACCACAGGATTGTTGAAAAGTGTTTGTGATGTGCTGGAGACAGCTCACAGAAACATTTATTTCCTGTTTTTGAAATGGTCTTGGGTTTGTGCATCTTAAAGAAGGCATTTGAATTCTACAAGTCCTGCAGATAAATTATAGTTTACAATGAATAATGATCTTTCAAAACTATAATGGAGGTTGATTGTATCTTAAAATATCTTCAGTTTATTTTCACAAAATTGTCATTACATTTAATTTGCTTAAGATAAGTATTTTTTTCCAATTTAAACATAACTCCTACTGCTTGAATCTCATTTTCCTTTAAATCATCTTCAGTTGATATTGGGCTGAAAATGTAAGACTATAATAGTCATAGTAAATTATAAAGACTCAATTTATGTTTATTGACTGAATTTCCAGAATCCAATTGTTCAGAAAATTGCAATTTACAGAGAATTGATTGATGGACTTGATTTTTTTTTTCTGTCCTGCTTCATTCTGTGTTTCTTCTTTCATTTTACTGGATGCAGAACACTAAGCTGATCATTGTATTCCCCAAGATTTTATTGAGGAAAGTAAACTTAGAAGTAGTCACAAAGGGAAAAAGTATCTTCTTATGTCTTGTAATTCCATCTCTGTGCTTCCTCTTTAGGCTGAGTGTGAGTGTGGTCATTCCTCTGCTGGTCAAACTCCTCCCTAGACTCAGGCCTTTGTGCACTGTCTTTTATAGAATGGATTTTTCTTCTCAGGGCAGCACCCATTCTATTTTAAACAGCACTTCTTTCCATTTACGAATGCATCTCTTGGTATATTTATTGACTAATTCTCTCCAAATACATTACTGTTCTTGGAACCCAGGGCCTCACCATTCGCTCAGTGCCTGTGGGTGTGCGGAAGGAGCTTGGTGACTATTGGTCAAGTCAACAACAGGAATTACATTGTTCTGTCTTCCCTACACCAAAGCTGCTACCAGAAAAGCAATAGTGAGTATGTCTGAGTATTTTAATTCACTCAACACAATGAAGGGAATGGTGTGAAGAGGGATTGCCAGAGCTCAACACTCTTGAGTTCTGACAGAAGCCCTGGGTTTGATCTCCAGTGCAACCCCATCTCAAACAGAGAAGAAAAGAAAGGAAATAGAGCGAAAGGGCCTGAACTGTGCAGACAATCTTTCCAGAATAACTGGTCACATGCACTAAGGAGAGCAAAATTGGTATTGGAACAGGTATTCTTGTGACCTAGCAAAATCTTTCCTTTCATTTTATTTCTTAAAGAACTTTTTCTTGTTTGTTTGTTTGTTTAGTTAGTTTTGTTTCGAAGATACAGTCTCATTCTGCAGCCCAGGGATGGCCTGGGACTTAGAGTGACCTCAGTCTCTGCTCCTGATTGTAGGCACTGCAGGTATGCAATACCACAACCAACTAGCACGCTTTCTAATTTGTTTAGTTTTCTAAAGTTTGGAATAAGAATTGGATGACAAATGAGCTCAGTCCTTCACTATGATTTCATCGTATGTTAGAAAGTAGCTTTCCAATCTCAGTGCAACTGGGACATGGTTAGTTATCTCCAGAGGCCCAGAGGCCCCACCAGTACCTAATGATTTAGATAAGGGCTTACTTGTTGCTTAGATACTCCGTGAGTCTAAATTGGAAGGGAAAGGAAACTTCTACATAAGCATGTGGTACAGAGTTCATGCAACATCCCGTTATCCCAGAAGTCCTGACAATGCATCCTTTTAGAATTATAGGGAAGTGAAATGAAAAGGAGAGGAGTTCCTCTCGGTGGCTAATGTATATGGAATTCATTGTGTGTCAGGCACAACAATAAAAGGCACATCTTGTGTGGTGGCCTTCTCCCTGTGAGTGGTGAGTGACCTCCAGTCTCTTTTGAACCTGTATCCATTTCAGTAGAACCTGTGGGCACAGCCTTGGGGAGTATTTGTACTAAATTTGTTTACCAACACGTGCACCATGTGTCAACAGTGTCTTCTGAATACATTTTAAAACTAGAGGTTCATGAAATAAGTTGAAGTTTGTTATCTTGCTCTTCACCAGCTTCTAAAGCAGCAGTTCTTACCTTTCCAAACACTGCAACCCTTAATACAGGTCCTCACGATGTGGTGACCACCAGCCATAGAATTATTTCATTGCTACTTCATAACTATAATTTTACTACCGTTATGAATTGTAATGTAAATTTCTGATATGTGATCCCTGTGAAGGGATCTTTTGACACCCCCCCCCCCCAAGAGGTTCTGAGTCAGGTTGAAAATGCTCTTCTAATGCATAATAGTTCAACATTATCAATAGGTATATCCTAAGAGACATAAATGGGTTTATTATAATTGATGTGTTCAAATCACATTGAAAATTGACAGCGTAACGCACACACACATATATACACGAGTGCACACACAAAGACACATTAATTAGACTTTCCTCCGTCCTTCCTGTCTCCCCCTCAAACTCTGTCTCTCCCACTTCCTGTCTCTGCTTCTCTCTGTGCCATTCCTGCCCAAAGACAAGAGTTTCATGTACCGCAGGGTAGCTTTTAATTCACTATGTGGCTGAGATTGGTCTTAAAATGCTATTCTCATATCTTCTGTATATAAACTCATGAAATATTGGGCATTTGCCAACATGCCCAGATAATTTTTTTTTCCAATGGCAACAAAGGGTCATTCCAGACTGAGCTGTTTTGGATATGAGAATGAGAGACTTTAACAATTGGTCCAACACATTATACATATTAACAAATAAGTTATATTTCTTTTTAATTGTCTTTTTGTTGCTGCTGGTGATTTTATTTGTTTGTTTTTTTGAGATGTGTTTGGACTACATAGCCCCAGATGGCTTGAAACTTGCTGTTTAGCCTATGCTAGTCTCAAACTTGGAGCACTCCTTCTGCCTGTACCTCTTGATTGCTGGGGTTATAGGCATGTAACACCTTGCCCACCTTACTTATGAGTTTCTCAATTGCATCAAGCTATGTCTACAAAACACTAGGCAGTACAAGTTTAGTACAGGTTTTAAAGAACTGTTACATGGTAGGATAGAGGAAAGACACCATGCTTACCCTCGAAGATGGAAGACTACAAGCCTCTAGTGCAGTTTCAACGCGCTTCCGGTCTGCTGAGAACAATCGATAGATGCTACAGAGGGAAAACACATGTGGGAGCTGGTTAAAAGGTGAAGTGCTTCACTGGACACACAAACAACCCCCAACTCAAGATACTACACAGAGTGAAAGTTAGGTAGCTTCGAACAGTGACAAACCAATCATTTGTTTTCCACACATTGGCGTCTGTTCTCAAGAACTATGAATATCTTTAAAATGTTCAGTGTCTAATACACAATCAAGATTCTAAGGTAGTGGAGATGACCCAATGAAAACTACTGCACTAGCTATTTTTTTCATATTAATTCCTAAAATAAATGACCTCCCCAATCCCCCCAATCTTGCCCCTTGTTATATACATTGCCTCAGATGGTACACTGTGCGAAGCTCATAGCTGGCTCTCATGTTGAAGCTGAAGGTCTGCGTAATCTGTTCTAATAGGGGGCCGCAGCTTTGTATTTTTTTTAAAAAGTAAGTGCTAGGAATTGAATACCGAGATCTAAATTTGTGAGTTCTATTGAAACATTACCAAACCCAGCCCAGTGCTCAGCACTTCTGCAAGGTAAAGGTGACCTGCCATCATGCACACAATGGCTTATCATAGTGGCTCTCTTCATCTCTTGTTTTGTGATTTATGCTCCCTGCCTGTCACCCATGTCTACTGGACATTGAGAGCCCTGTCTCAGAATGACCACTAGGGGCATCCAGGTTACACAATTTGCACTTCTAGACTAGATCTGAATCTCAGCTGAATTCTGGGATCAATGCAATGGAATTCCTTCCCTCTCCCCTCTACCTGCTTCCCACATATTCTCCAAAATGATGCCACAGGAAGTGGCAGCCAGGGAAGTGTCATAAGGAAGCCAGCTGTCTTGTGAGAGACTAGCATGAAGAAGGACGGGGTTCCCACACCATTTCTATGCTTCAACCCAGCCTGGTGAAGAAATAAATGAGACCCATGGCAGAGATTTAAGTTTCGGGGACAAACCAGATGAATGATGATAAACACGCGTGCAGCTTACTTTTTAAGAGGAATGCGGCCTTCTGGGGTGACCTGGAGCTTGAGCTTAGTATATCTGTTGGGAGAGCAAAACCAACAACAACAAAATAAGTCATTAATTTTACAAAGTACTGAAAAATAGAATCTGAGAAGAACTCATGTCCATGTGTAGTGTGCTAAATTTGCCAAACTATTCAAATATCCAAATTGGTACCTGGATGGTAAAATGGAATACTGTCTCTTTAGAAGCGTTCCAGAAGTTCCTCTCATGCCTTCGGGAGTCAAGCCCTACAAATCATTGTCATGATTACATTCAGCAGCAGAAATTGTCTTTGCTTGTTTTTGATCCTTACATAAGGTGGGATTGTGTTTAGGGTCTGGCTTCTTTCCCCCAGTATTAAGTTTCTGTGATTCATCTGTATCCTGTTTATAGTTATAGTTTGTTCATAGGAAATTCACAGAGAATATAAGGACTGTATTTACCCCTTTGCCTACCTTCAGACACATATGTAAAGAGAGCCACAGAACTCTCAACCACTACTAGTGTGAGTGTCAGTAGGAAATGCTGCCTTGGGACACTGCACATCCCATCACCCAGAAACCCCTACATCCAGATTTGTACACAACACATTCATCAACATTCATGTGCTGCAATTCCCACAGTAGCCTTCACAAAGGTTATCCATCTGGAGCAGACATTTGCAGTAGACTATGATCTGTCAACTTGTTTCACCATGCTGTGTTTCAGCTTGAACATCTTATTTCTCTCTGTGTCTCATTCATTAGCACTATCTAGAAAAATATATGTTCTACAAATACTTGATAGATGGAGGATGGTAGGTCAGATAAACAGGGTGAAAAGAAAGGAGAAAGAAAGGGGAGCGATGTTTCAGGAAGATTCTTAAGGTACCAAAAGGGAGATGGGATCACTCCATGATGAAGCATTAGAGTGAAGACCTGGGACTAAAATTCACAGAAGGGCAAAACAGAATGTGGCTGTGATGAGGCATAAACCAAAGGGGATGGCTTCTGGAACAAGCAGGAAGACAGAAGTCTCTTCAGTGAAACAGAGCCATGCCAATTACTACTTCTGCTTGAGGTTTTGATTTAAGGGTCTCCCAAGCTTCTGAACCTCAAGAGTCACCAAGGAGGAACACACCCATCTCCTGTTTCCCTGCTGCTTAATTATTTTCCTTGTTCAAGTAATTTTTAGAATGGCTGTTGTAATTCCAGGGTGATTCCTCATCCTATTTCCTTTCCTTCTCTTCTTATTTTCCTTGTTTGTTCCTCCTCTACTCTCTCCTCTATTGCTTCATGCAAATGTCTCTAAGGTCTAGAATTCTATTATGCTCCCATTGAATGAAGGAGGTAGGACATTCTGGTGGTACCCACCAAAATTCTCCAAATCTAGAGAAACAAGTCATATGTTGTTCATTCTCTTCAAATGTTAATAAAAGAGAGGACACAGGCAGAGGCAGCAGAGGATGCTCTAAAAAGAGCAATTCTTTGCTCTGAATATAGCTGCTAGGGTTCAGGCCATCTCAGCCTGATGTGCACTTGGGGGAAGGAGCCATCTTTCCTGGAAGTCTTCCAAGTGTGAACAGTAGGGAAACCTGCCCTCCAACTACCTATCCCAAAGGGAAATATATGTTTATGAACATGACAAGCCAAGGTAGCATAAACAAAAGCCTCACAAAGGAGAAAGGAAACTGACTCAGAAGGAGCAACACCCTAAGAAATACAATCAGGGTGACTTACGCTTTCTCCAGAAATGCGTCCCTGGACATGTTCTGAGCCAGCAGGTTTGTTGCCAAGCTGAAAACCTCATTTGTCCATTCCTGAAAAATATAAATCACAGTTTCATTAGTTTAACTACTCCTCAGGTATAAAATATGCTTTTGACTCGTCTGCCAGGAAGACAGACAAATCAATTCAAGTTGGATGTGAACAGATTCCTACCCACCTTTTTTTTTTTTGATAGAAAATCTTATAATTAAATTAAAATCTAAGTGAGTTCTCTTTTAAAGAGGAATTGTATAGATAAAGATACATTTTCTATCTTTCAAATTCCCCATTGATAAAACTGCTGTGTTTTTAAAACTATAAATCTTTACTATTGTTTGTTGAATTATGAACAAATGTAGACTAACAATACAGTTTTAAATGAGGTAATTACATTTTCAACAGAACTGAAAAAAATTCATTTTTGCTTCCCCACTCATATACTGAAGATTTCTTGATGTTAACTAAATCCTAGTCAGATGCAGCCTCAATTCCAATCAACATGGAGCTCTCTCTTCTTCACACCCTGCGAATCCCTTGCTGCTCTATATCTCACACAGCCACCAGTGATCTCACTTGGCTTCGAAGGAGATGGGAAGTGGTATGCTACAATCTCCATTCATGGTGATAACTCTGAGCATATAATGATCATTTGTCTAGCTAAGTAAGAATGATAGTGTCTTAGTCAGGGTTTCTATTCCTGCACAAACATCATGACCAAGAAGCAAGTTGGGGAGGAAAGGGTTTATTCGGCTTACACTTCCATGCTGCTGTTCATCACCAAAGGAAGTCAGGACTGGAACTCAAGCAGGTCAGGGAGCAGGAGCTGATGCAGAGGCCATGGAGGGATGTTCTTTACTGGCTTGCTTCTCCTGGCTTGCTCAGCCTGCTCTCTTATAGAACGCAAGACTACCAGCCCAGAGATGGTCCCACCCACAAGGGGCCTTTCCCCCTTGATCACTAATTGAGAAAATGCCTTACAGTTGGATCTCATGGAGGCATTTCCTCAACTGAAGGTCCTTTCTCTGTGATAACTCCAGCTGTGTCAAGTTGACACAAAACTAACCAGTACAATTGACCCCTTGTCAACTTGACACACAAACACATCACTAGTAAGCCTCAACCCTTACATTCTTATTCATCCCCAACATCTAAATAACTTTAAAAGTCCCACAGTCTTTACATATTCTTAAAATTTCAATCTCTTTATAATATCCATCTCTTTTAAAATTCAAAGTCTTTTTACAATTAAAAGTCTCTTAACTGTGGGCTACACTAAAAAAGTTTCTTCCTTCAAGAGGGAAAATATCAGGGCACAGTCACAATCAAAAGCAAAAGTCAATCTCCAACCGTCCAGTGTCTGGTATCCAACTCATGATCTTCTGGGCTCCTCCAAGGGCTTGGGTCACTTCTCCAGCCAGGCCCTTTGTAGCACACGCTTCATCCTCTAGGCTCCAGATGCCTGTACTCCACTGCTGCTGCTGCTCTTGGTGGTCATCTCATGGTACTGGCATCGCCAAAACACTGCATGACCCCTTCAGTCCTGGGCCTTCAATTGCAACTGAGGCTGCACCTTCACCAATGGCCTTCCATGGCCTCTCACAGTGCCGAGCCTCAGCTGCTTTGCGTCACCCCTTCATGCCTTCAAAACCAGTACCACCTGGGTGACCCTTACATATTACCAAGTCCTGCTGCAGCAGGAGTACAACCTTGGCCATCTCTGGAACATAGCCTCTTTGTGCTTTCAGAAAACACTTCCCAGAAGATGTCACCTCAATGATGCTGGTCTCTTCTTAATCACTGCTAATTTCTTAGCTCCAGCTAACCAGCATCAATAGTCCCAGTAATGCAAAGTTTTTGCTTTGGTAGTTCTGGTATCTTGTTAATCACAGCTGATTCTTCAGCCCCAGCTAACCAGAACTACAGAATCTTCACATTCAAAACAGCAATGGCCCTGAAAAGAGTCTTTAATTTTCCCTCTGAAATTTCACAAGCCAAACCTCCATCTTCTGCAGTGTTCTCAACATTATCTTCCAAGCTCCTACACAACATCTGACAGAGCTCTTAACAACGAATGGATCTTCAAGCCCAAAGTTCCAAAGTCCTTCCACAGTCCTCCCCAAAACATGGTCAGGTTGTCACAGGAATACCCCACTATGCTGGTACCAATTTGTCTTAGTCAGGGTTTCTATTCCTGCACAAACATCATGACCAAGAAGCAAGTTGGGGAGGAAAGGGTTTATTCGGCTTACACTTCCATGCTGCTGTTCATCACCAAAGGAAGTCAGGACTGGAACTCAAGCAGGTCAGGGAGCAGGAGCTGATGCAGAGGCCATGGAGGGATGTTCTTTACTGGCTTGCTTCACCTGACTTGCTCAGCCTGCTTTCTTATAGAACCAAGACTACCAGCCCTGAGATGGTCCCACCCACAAGGGACCTTTCCCCCTTGATACTAATTGAGAAAATGCCTTACAGTTGGATCTCATGGAGGCATTTCCTCAACTGAAGCTCCTTTCTCTGTGATAACTCCAGCTGTGTCAAGTTGACACAAAACTAGCCAGTACAGATAGATAGGACAATTACATCTGGCATCACTAGGTCTGGTTTTGGGTTCCTACGTTATGAACCATCTCATCAAATCCCTTCGTTCCCATTACAGTCTGCCTTTCTTCATAAGTCTATTGAGATTAGTTTCCATAATTAGATGCTCACCTATTTGGGATATATATATATATATATATATATATATATATATATATGGTCATATCCTCTTAATAAACTGATCCTAGGTCATAATGTATGACATTGCCTTTAAAAGATTTTTTTTAACTTAATGTCTACTTTATCTAATATACAGCGGCCATAAGTGGTCATCCTGGCTAGCAGTAGCCTGTAGTAGATTTCTTTCATTTCTTAATTAAACTGTCAGTTTATGTGTGTCCTAAATGAGTCTCTTAACAGCACTATATTGTTGGATCTTCTTTTTAAAAAAGACTCTAGCTAGTCAGTCTGCATCTGTTAATTAGAGAACTTACTCCAGTTACATTTAATTATTGGGTGTGTGTGTGGGAATTTACTGCTGGCATTTTTATCAGTTTCATACAATAGATATTCAATTCTCAATTTTGTGATTTTTTTTCACTTTACAATTAATTAATTTATTAAAAACACTTTCACTGATTTATACAACTCATTCTGGTAACCGTTTTGTTTTGTTTTGTTTTGTTTTGTTTTGTTTTTGTTGTTGTTTTTACTCCCACCCCTGCCAATCCTGCTTTTCCCTACACATTATCTTTCCTACATTCATAACTTTTGGGCTTTGTGTCCCTCAGAGTTTAACTAGGCTGTCTGTATGATCATGGCTTGAGCAGTATCTACTATGAGTCTCACAGGCTCAAAAATGAGTGTAAATCTAGGCAATTTGCCTCCTGTCTTTCAGAATCTGGTAGTTGCCAGTAGTTTACCAGTAAATGGAAGGACGCTGTGAGCCCCTTTTCTATTCAGGGATGCCTGTTGATGATCTCAAAGGTGTGGTCCAGTGCTGTTAGGCACAGATGCCACAAGTTTATGATTGCCATGTCCTGGCCAAGTTTAGAAGATGGCTTTCTGTAGACCTTCTCCTTATCTTCTGGCTCTTATCATTCTTTGTTCAATGTCACAGTCAATGTTCTGTGAGTCTTCAAGAACTGGCAGAAACATTTTTTTTTTCTTCTGACTGAGTCCTCAACCATTCTTTAGTCTCAGCATTTTGCATAACCATGGCTCTTTGCATTTACATCTGTTTAATGCAAAGATAGGTTTCTCTAAGTGAGGCTGAGAGTAGCCTTTGACCATGAGTATAAAGAGATACTTAGATGGTGGTTTGATGTGATGTTAATTTAGTTATGCAGCAGTAGCTAAGTGTCCATCTCAGGCCTAAAATAGCTTCAGTCATGTCCTTTCGACCAGATTTATAGTATTAGGCATAGATTCCTATATATGGAATGGGCTTCATGTCCAATCAGGGAGCATGTGGTCGCCCATATTCAAGTTGTGCCATGGTTACCATCATGAGCATAACTTGAAGTTTGGTATTGTAGTTTATAGATTTGACATCTGGGCAAGACCAATGATGCTTTTACCACCCCCTGCCCACATATCCTGAAGAACACCATCTGGCACTATGCAAGATACCAGCAGGAAAGGAGCTCACATAGTTCTTGTGGACAACCTAGAATCTCTTGATCTTTGTATTTATTATAAAATAATGTATTTAGTTCATCATTTTCCTACCTTATATTTGTTATTTCTACTACTGATTTTACTAATCTTTAAACAGCATCTTTAAAATTTGTGATTGCTTGCTACCTGGCCTAAAACTCTAATAATGTGCTATCATGCAATAATGGGTTGCTTTGTAGAGGATTGGAAGAAGAGTGGCTCAAGAGTAAGAGAAGACAGATGGATCAAGACAGAAAACTAACTGGAAGAAGCAGCGGTCAGCAAACACATTAGGAGTTAACAAGGAAATGACTAATAGGTATGAGGAGAAAGATAGCAATACCGCCAGAAGCCCATTTCCAGGACAGGCAGTGAGAGCCAGGGCAAAGGAGAGCACCAGGAGGACCATCTGACAGCAATAAAATGTTGAATCTGAGGCTGAGATTGCAAAGATAAGGACCTCAGGAGGCAGCACCAGTGTGAGTGAGGGACCGCAGCTCTGACCTTTACAGATGATAGGCCCAGGATTTAAAACAACAGCACATGACAATTATAAAGGGGAGATAAAATTGTATACTACCAAACTTGAAGTGCACACAGAAGACCATCAAAATACTGTTTTTAACAGTGTGAAAAGCAATTCTAATAAAATTAGATAGTTTGAAAATAAACAATAAACATTGCCACTGGTTTTAAGATTTTGTTTCCTTTTTAAAGTTTTTTTTTTTTTTTTTCTGGAATAAAGTCAAACTTCAGATTTTTCTAGCTCTATGGCAACTCTATGTTGCAGTGAAAATATTTATAATTGAGGTCATTATGTAGTCTCATCGGGTCTTTTCAGAACAGTGGTTCTCAACCTGTGGGTCATGACCCCTGTGGAGACTGCATATCATCTATCCTGTATATCAGATATTTACATTGAGATTCATAATAGTAGAAAGATTACAGTTATAAAGTAGCAACAAACTAATTTTATGGCTGGGATCATCATCACAACATAAGATATGGCATTAAAGGGCCACAACACTAGAAAGGCGGAGAACCACGGTTGAGAGCTTATTTCAAGCCAAAGAGTAAAGGAATTAAAACTATTTCTGGAGATTTAATTATAGTCTGACATTTTAGGCTGAAAATCTACATCTCCCATTATATCTAGTCCAATAAGAATATAATGTAAACCAAGTAGAATTTTTAATTTTCTAGTAACCAAATTTTGCAATAGAGAAAAGTATATAAACTTATTTTTACTAAGATATTTAGACAGCATTTTACCTGTTTGAGTATTACTGTGCTACCACAATAAGAAAATTCACCCAACCTCATGTGATGGGTGAGTGTAAATGTGGATGTAAAAATGAAAATTGTTAGAAATGTTGATTTCAGGCTTCATACTGCATCAGAATCTATACTTACTCAGGAAACCTCCATGTGATTTATATGTGCCAACATTTAAATATATGGCTAGGCCCAAAGCAGCCCTTTGAAAGAGCAGGGCAGTCTGGAATCTGGGTTGGCTAGCTTCAGCACAGTCTTTTATTTGTTCCCTCTTCAATCAAATAAATAAACAAATAGATAAATAAATAAATGATTTTGGGCTGTTGTGTGGTCCCCCAAAGACCTTGCAGCTGTGTTAGGCACAGCCTGGCCCAAGAGAAGGGGCCAGAGTATAATTAAGTATAAGGAAATAAGAGTCATTATTTGGGATCAAATTTCTGGTTTCTTGGACTTTAAACCTGAACTCATCATGAGGCTATGGACTATGCGTCAGTGTAGAGCCATGGAGTCTTCCCGGGGCCTTGTCTTCATAAATCTAATGCTGAGTCCTCGTTTCTATGGCCTGAGAAGGGCAGCTCCTTTGCTCTAGAGAAACTGCTCTCTCCCTTTCCAAGGAAACCAAGTATTCACAGTCACTGCACTTGGCTTGGCTCCAGCTATTTAAATCTTGAAACTTCTTAAAGGACATTTCCTGCCTCGGGTTTGATCCCACTCTTAGGACAAAGATCTTAACCTGAGAACATGACTCTCAATACCATCTGCAGTTGAATCTGTTAAAGTTTCAGTGTTTCCGTTTCTATTCCTTCTCCAGTTTAGACGGGTCCAAAGATACTTTTCCTACGGTGTCACAGAGGTAGTGCCCTTTTATTTCTAAAGCTATGTTGTGAAATTTGTAGTATATGATTTCCAAACATGCATGTGGCATATGTGTTTACTTGGTACTATGAACACTTGTTAGTCACAAATACCATTACACTGATAACAGTTGTTTGAATGTTTACTGTATTCTGAAAAAAAAGATCTTTGCATCCACTAATTGACTCTCAATCTTTTACTAGGAGATAAATAGCTGTTGCCTTTATTTTACAGAAAGGGCTCTTAGATTCAAAGCACTTACAATTTATGTCTTAGGGCTAATACTGCTTACAATTAGATCACTGGTTTCTTGGACTTCAAACCTGAATTCCTAGATGCTGTGCTTTCTACTGCATTGTTCTAGAAAATTCAAGCTAAGCAACACAAACAGATAAATAAACTCACTGAACTGCATTCTATAGCCAACTTCCTATGGCCAGGGCACTTGTAAGCATTTGTAAATAACCAAGTGTTAATCTTCACAATATCATTTGAAAGACAGTCTGTTATCAACAGATGAAAAAGTGAATAGTTGTTCAATAACTAGCATACATGAGCACAGATAGCTAAGGGGCACTTGGAATTTGAACCTGGGCTTGCCTCTTGCAAACACTTCACCACTACCTTATAAGGATGAAGTGAATGAAGTTGGAGAGAAACAAGAAATAATATAATGGAGAGAATATGGAGCCCACCACAAAACACAAAGCTGATGTTCTGCAGCCCTAATTGAGATGAGTATCAGCTCAGCTCAAATTTTCCTTTAGTTCATGAGCAGAAATAAAGAGAAAAGTCCAGCCCTAACATGACTCATTTTGGTCTTTCATCCAAACCCCAGACATGTGGTAGATCAGTTAAATGCTCCCAGTTCTGAGAACAGAAAGGAATTCTCCAGGGCTAATTCAGCTTCTGGCTAAGATGAATCAACACACAGTGTCTTTGAAAGAAAATGTCATTTTTTGTCAATGTTTCTGTTTTCTACTTCTCTGATTCACGGTATTTGGAATGTTCTAATGCATTTATATTACCTTTTATTTTTCAGTATTTCTTTCTTTCCTTTTTTCCTTTGCTATACATACAAAACACATAGACTGGTGCAGCAACACATCTATCCATTAAGAGAAATTTGACAAACATTAACATTTTGTCACAGTTTCTTAATTATTTTTTTTAAATATATACGTATAACATTGAAAACTCTTGAAATACAGTTTAAATTGATTCTTCCTGTGTCTTCCCTTCTTTACCCTCTAGGAGGAAGCTGTACCAATATCAACATCACACCTATTTTTATAGGTATTCTGAAGACAATGGTATAGATGGGGTCAGTGGACTAAGGTCTGGGGGCGGTTAATCAAGTCTGCTGTTTGATTTATAAATAAAGTTTTATTTTAACACAGACACACTTCTCATTTCTGCATGTTTGTGTCTATTTTCATGTTGTAATGGTAGAGGTGACTATTTTTTAATGGAAATGACCCCTGAAATGCAAACAGTCTAGGACCTCTTCATGACAATATTTCCTACTGCTAACTAGGCTCCCTCTATGTTTGAAATTAGTGCATCTATTTCTCAGCTAGACACTGTTTGTAATCAATAGTAGTCCTTTAAAACAATGGTATTGTACATAGCCCAGTTCATTTTAACTCCCACATTCTTCCACTACAGAAATGTATACTTTGAGAATCTCTACTTTTATGGATGACTATTCATGTTTATTTCTTTAGAAATGTTTGTTTCATACTTCATTTTGTCTTAGGACACAGCCAAATGAGTGTCTGTTGTGGTTGTAAAGAGCCGAAAGAACCCTCTTCTCCCAGAGCATCAGCAGCTACCTCTGTGGCCATGCCCATCTCATAGAATGTACAACGCTTCTGTTCATCATCTACTTCAATGAGTTTCTGACAACCAGTGGCAGGGAAGGAGGTACTCAGTTGACACAGCTGACCACCTAGGAGTCATCACGGTTATAACTGACATCATGACTTACCAATGTAGTTGAGCACTGCTTTATGTATTTGAAAGCTATTTTGTTTCTTTTTCCTTTATTTCAAATTTCATATTGATATTCTGATCGATTTGTTTGGTCCTCTGCAATAATGCAAGTTCTCTTAGCTCTCTCTGGCCCCATACTTATAATCTCAATCCACTTTTATCCTCATTGTTCTTTTCACTGTTTTTAAAAGGGGGTGGAATTTTGCTTGTTTGAGGGCTAGGCTCAAACGCACACTAGTTTCATTGTCACTGCTGTTTGCAGAAGCAAGAAGTGTCTTCATGTTATAAATGGATCTCATGGCATCATGGCCTGTCAGTTTCCCAGGGAATGGCTTCAACTTAATACTAACCTGCTGGAATCAAAAGAAAAGGCTAAGCGTAGCCTCTTTCAGAAATATATATTGTCTTAGTTAGGGTTTTACTGCTGTGAACAGACACTATGACCAAGGCACCTCCTCTAAGAACAACATTAAATTGGGACTGGCTTATGGATTCAGAGGTTCAGTCCATTATCATCAAGGCAGGAACATGGCAGCATCTAGGCAGGCATGGTGCAGAAGAAGTTGAGAGTTCTACATCTTCTTCTGAAGGCTAATAGCAGAATACTGACTTCCAGGCAGCTAGGATAAAGCCCACACCCACAGTACCCCGCCTACTCCAACAAGGCCACACCTACTCCAATGGTGCCACACTGTCTAATAGTGCCACTCCCTGGGCCAAGCATATACAAACCATCACATATATTCATTCAAAATATTCTTTGAGGAGGTGAAAATATTCTAAAAAGCCTCTGAGTATCTCCCTGTTTACACACATGTGCATATAATACATAATATAACTGTATACATATTGAATTACAAGTCAATGCATACTGCTGTAAAGTACTTGCAAAGATCGTGTTTTGGCACATTTATTTATTGTAATTATGTATGAAAAAAATCTTTTGTATGTGCTGTATTCACATGTGTGTGAGCTATGGTCATCTGTGTGTATGCATGTGTACCTATGAGGATGGGGGCTAGAGACTGACTTTGCGTGTTCACTTTATCATTCTCCCCTTATGTCTTGAGACAGCGTCGATCACTGATCCCAGAGGTTGCTGGGTTTTTTTTTTGTATGTATGTATGTATGTATGTATGTATGTATGTATGTATGTATTTATTTATTTATTTATTATTTATATATTTAGTTAGTTAGTTTTTTTGAGACAGGGTTTCTCTGTATAGCCCTGTATAGCTCTGTATAGCTCTGTATAGTCCTGGAACTCACTTTGTGGACCAGGCTGGCCTCGAACTCAGAAATCCAATCTGCCTGCCTCTGCCTCCCGAGTGCTGGGATTAAAGGTGTGTGCCACCATGCCCGGCGCAGGGGTTGCTGTTTGACTACGCTGGCTGCTCCAGGCCCCTGCCTGTCTCTGCCCCCTTCTCCAGCACTGTAATTCCAGATGCGCACTATCACAACTGGCTTTATGTATATGCAGAAGAGCCAAAGAGCCAGCATTTCCTTCATAGTGCTATCTCCTCAGCCTCTGAAATTACACTCTCAATAAACATTTTAATACCATTTTAATTTCAGTGCAAAACTGAATGGCAGGTACATAGGGTTCCATGTCTTACCTGCACTCCCAGATGAATAGCTTGTTTCATTATTAAATGTCCGCCACTAGAATGGTAGATGTATTAGACTCAATCAACCTACATTAACTCATTATTATCACCAGCATCCATCTTTTATATTAGAGTTTGTTCCTTGATGTTACACGTTCTGTGAACTTAGAAAAACCTAAAATGGCACACATCAGCACTTACTATCAGGGCAGCTCTTCTGGCCTAAGTATCCTCTGTTCCTTATAAATTTCTCTCTCCTTTTATATAGTGAATTTAGAAAGGGTCTTGGGATTTGTCATAATTTAAAGCTGGATATTTCAACACTTGTCACACATTTTAAGTACTTCATATTCTACTTGCAGGTAGTTGCTAACTGCTGTATTTGTAACAGTGAAATTTGTGACAGTATGTGGTATCAGCGCGAGGTATGAATGAGGAGGAAGGTGGCATGCTCCTTCAGAATGGCCTTCCTGCCTGAGCATGCCTCACTGCACTCCACTGCATGAAGGAAAATCCATGATGCAGGGCAGCTGTCTCCATGATGCTGTGAAGAATCTTTGTGTTGCACAGCCTGTGGTTGAGCCAGAAAAGACCCTAAGAGATGTCACTGCCCGTGTGCTGTGAGATAGAACACTCAGAATGTTAGAAATATTTCTGACACTCCTGGTCTAAAATTTGGTAACAGAGTATCGACAGAATGTTCTTATCTTCATCTCATACCCAAAGAGAAGTGATTGTCAATCGCAAATTGACAAGACTACCATTGCCACTGTGTCAGCCACAAGAAACCCCAAACAAGAAGTGTATTAGTGTCTGGCAATGCCGGAGTTGAGACACAACATAATATTTGTCAGCTTGAGGTATAGCAAGGAAAGATGCATCATTATTTTCAGATGCCTTTAGGCTATCATTGACTAATGTGCAACTCAAGCTAACTTGGGAAATAAGGAAAATTGATCAAGGACATTGATTTATGTATTGTAATTGATGGAAAAACTGGCCAAATTGTAGAAGATGAAATGCATGAATAATCCAAGTTCATCAAAAAGCCAAGAGGCAAAAGCCCAGGGACATTGCTTACTGGTTTTGCAATGAGTTTGCCCTCAGACTTTTCCAGATGGCATGATACTTTTCCAACTGGTGAGCTCTTTCCTACAGTTCCAACTATGAGTCTTTCCTATGGCTGTCCTAGATGATGGAACCTGTCGCCACAGATAATCTGACTGGTTTCTTTACTTTTTGTAGAACATTCCATGTACTGGTCTAATGGATCTATCTTTCAGACAATCAGTTCATGTCAGAACCTTGTAATTCATAAGAGGCCAAATCCTGAGCTAAGTGAATCAGTATGCAGAAGGAGTGGTGTAGAAAACACCATGAATTTTGTTTAAGGGCATGGGGACAACATGTGTGTCTTTGCTTCACTTAAACAGAATCTCATCATTTGTGTCTGAGTGTGTCTACAAACTGGGTGGAAAATTCTTAGTAACTGAGTTAAGCTGACCACACAAGTGCACGTGTTAAACAACAAACAAACAAACAAACAAACAAAAAATTTCTATGCTTGAGAATTTTTGTCTTTGGAAATTAATTCCTATGTCTCCCCATAGTTTTAAGTTTTGAACATCACTTTTGGCCACAGGATTGGTGATGTTGACTTTCTGTGTTTCCTATTGTAATGTGAACTGTGTTGGAATGGGATTTTTAGATGTTAGGTTTAATAGGCTGAAGGACTATTCCATAAAAAGTATGGGGTTAGAAATGCTGGCGTTTAGGGCATGTGTACTGCAGCTCTGGCCTGCTCCACACCTTGCTCTATGCTTTGTGCTACATTGTGAAGAAGTGATACCCAACCACCTTCCTCCACTCAAGAGAAACAGCACTGTGCTAAATGGTGCTCTGCAGTTCTAGAAAAGCATTCGCATGCATGGAAGCACATTGACCATGCAGAGGTCCAGTTTCATCTGTTTTAGGCAGGTGCAAGGTCAACTACAATGCTAGATTCCTTAGGAAGTTATTTGTCTAACATTCAGGAGAAGTTTAATGTAGTGAAGTCAGACTAAGATTATCATGAAGAGAACAGTGTGAAAAATATTAGCCCCCTTTCTGCAGTTTTAATAAGGTTTGTCTCCTCTGAAACTCATGCTAAATTTTAATTGTCATTGTGGTCTTGGGTAATGGGACCATCAAGATGTGACATGTTCATTAGGAAGATTATTGGTGTTCTTGGAATTGGAGTGTGAGGGAGTCTTCATTTTCATGGGACTGAGTTAGTGACACAGAGTGAGATATTAAAAAACGTGACCCTCTTATGTCTTTTCCATAGAAACCTGCTTTCCTTTTATATCAGAGCCCAGGGTTCTAGCCAGATGTGATTCCTCTGGGTTAAATTTCAAACCACAGAACACATTTAGACAAATGAACCTCTATTTTTTTTACAATTTCAAACACTTACTTATCTTGTTACAGAGCCAAAGATGGACTAAGGCATCCAGCCTCACACCAATGAAGAGATGAAAGAAAAAGACAGCTACATGTGCTTTTTGAAATTAGATGAGGAGAGGTCTGTGTTATAGTTGTGAGCTTTGAGGGTCTTTTTGCATCAGCTGGGTAGGTAGAGGCGCAATAGTTATCCCTTCAGCTACTTTCCTGACTCATCCCTTGGGTATGGAACTCCTAATGATTCATACACGTAGCTCCACATCAACTGGCTATATGCTTGGGACAGTAGCCCCCAGTTGCCTAATATCACTTTTATGAAAATATTTGGCATTATTCTAATCCTAATGGTCTTAGCATTAATTATTTTGCCCATGGCTGACTTAGTACTGCACACTACAGATAATAAGTGCATGCAAGCAGGTTCTGCTATTATAGTAATTATCTAGCCCTGCTTATTCTAAAAGAAACTCTGTTTGAAGATATAAATGCAAAAAGATTAAACAAAAGAAAGGAGGAAAGAAAGAAAGAGAGAGAAAGAAAGAAGGAAAGGAAGAAATATCACAGCTAATTTCACAGTTGGGGGGGACTTCAAGAAGGAATCAGGGAGCAATCACCATTGCTTGGGAGGTAAATGGTATTGCTTATTTGCTAAACAGAAACGTTTGACAAAATTAAAACTGTTCCTGGAAAATTGGGTTTTAAGTACTCACAGGTAGTTCCTCATTAACATATAACATAATGAAGGAATTCAGGTAAAATGTAATTTTCTCATTTGGAAAGCAATCTGTTTAAAATGCCTTAATTATACCTCCCGACTTTATTTTAAACCCAGTAGTAGACTTGATTCTTTTCCTTGAAGTGAGGAGAGGCTTGGCCCTTGGCAAGAACCTTAATCCTGTTAGTCCCTCCTCTGCCGCAAGAGCTACTCTGTGCCTTTGGCTTTGGCTTCTCATTTGTTTTCATATTGTTGTGCTCTCTTCTAGATGACATTAAAGTTTTCTGCACTGGACTTCAGAGCTGTTATAGTCTACCTCTGAGCTGGAGCATACATTGGTAAGTGCTACCATGCCACTCCCTTGCCTAACTGAAACCCACTCTCACCTGTACTAGCAGTACATCCAACCCTGTTTGCTTAGCTCCAATGTGTATACATGTACAGGGGAAGTCATAGGTAAGTTGTTGGGGGTCCTGGGGGAGATATGATTTCCATCTATAGGTTCTCCAGAAAGCACATGGACATCTAGGGATGGCAAACATTTTGGTTTGAGAAGATAGCCAGGGACATTGGTCTTATTAGGCTGGATCTATTAACAGCAAAGACCATTTTCCTTTATGTTTCCTGATATACAGTGGGAAACACAAGAACCAATAATACGGTCGAATCCACTGTCTCCTGCGTGAGATACTTTTCGACCCGGAGCTCCGCCATTAAACTACCTCGTGTTTTTACATTAAAAAAAAAAAAGAACCAATAATACACACAGAGAAACTTCTGCCTTTCCATGCTACTGTTACCATGGCTCCTTGACTCCTATGTTGCACATCACACCACAGTTCTGTCTAAAGAGTTTGCTCAGTTTCTTAAAAGATAAACGCTGAAATCAGTGTCACTGGAAGTAACTGGCTACAAATTCTTCTGCACAAGCAGGAGGAAGGAATGAGAGGATAGCAGTTTGTCAGTTTTCCTTCAGTTAGTCATTGCTTGCTCTTTCTCTCTCTCTCTCTCTCTCTCTCTCTGTATGTGTGCATGCATGTACATCCACACATGAACATATGCATGTTCTTTCCCCATTGAACCAAGGCCCTCATACATGCTTCTCTGAGGTCCACCTCCATCTCCCTTTGCCCTCCTTCTTACCCCACTTCCTATCTCATTCTGTGCTTGATGACCAGTGGTACCCAAGCTCAAACAGTGTCTCAACAGGTCTGAGCATTTCCTAATGACCCCCATCATTCTCTTGGTGACAACTACTCACATTCCTTTCTTATCTCTTTCATAATATCTTAAGCAGGGTAAGAGGTCTCAGGGCTCATAATCCATTGTTCTGAGTCTGTTTTCTGATTTTTCCCTTGCTTAAAAAAATTTCTGTAGGCATCTTAGCATCCTCTTTTACCTTTTATTATACAGCAAAATCATCAACAAATCTTTGGCCTTGGAAATAGATTCTGAGTCTAGTCTCTATTTAGACTTTAGCCCAAGCATTCAGGTATCCTTCTCCCTTCTGTTTTTGTATGTCTGGAAGCAGAGCAATACAGTTAGAGTGTGGCACACCATATCCATCCCCTGGTCAGTGACAACAATAAAGGTGACTTGTAGAGTGCCAGCTGACACTGGGCTGGCATCACCTGACATCCTGTCGTTTCTCGTCTTCTACACATTGTCTTCAACTACACTGGCCCCCAAGTTCTACCATCATTCTGGGCATTCTTGGGATCCTGTCTCACTTATCTTCCTCAGGTTTTCATTCATGGGCATTCTCTCATGTATTCAAACATTCGCCCACTCTCTAGCCCTCCCCAGTTCTCTGCATTTGACCTGTCCTGATTTGTTTTGCTCTCAGTCTGCTTTCTCTTCTTATGTTTGGTTATTTCTCTAACCTTAGTGCTCAGAGCTGTGCAGGACAAACAGCGGGTAAGTAAATCTTTGTTCGAATCAGTGGATATTATTATACTGCCAATAAGAAAATTAACTAGTTAGTTAGTCTCAAGAACTTCTTTTCATCTTCAGTGATGTACAGATTACACATTGGGAACACTTAGCAAGACTCCTCAAGACAGTGTGACTGATGTCAAGGCACAGCCACCAGTCTTTCTCATAGGATGTCAAGCAATTGTTTTTCTCCAGGACTTTACATATGGAGGGGAACATAAGACACAGTCAGATTGTCTTCAAGCTCTTCTTCTCTGCAAAAAACCAACAGTGACTTATCTTTCTTTTCTCTTCTTTCTTTCTTCCTGTTCCCTCTCTCTCTCCCTTTCTATCATCATCACCATCATCATTAATTATTATTATTATCTGATATTTCCAATTCCTTTCAACTCTCCCTTTCTGTATCAGCCTGTCGCCTTCAAGCCCTGGCTCCAAAATAACACATTCAAGACATATTCAGCTACCAGGTCTCTGAAGACAGTGATGGAAAGGAGCAAGTTGGAAGCATCTTGTCTCTGTCCCGTGGGATGGGGGATGAGGAGAGAAGATGCCGCTGCTGAGCTGGCTTTCTGTCTTGAATTTCTGGGGCTACTGGGATACAAGGTAGCTCACAATCAGACATCTCAAGCATTTCTTTGATCATCTTTATACTTTCCCTTCACTTTTGCTCAGGGATCTCCATGTGGAATCCTGTCTGGCTCCAATCAGCTCATGTTTAACACATGCAGAAAGGAGACTCAAAGACAGAAGGCAAAGATGCTTTTCTCCAACATTCCAGAATGGCAGCTGCTGTGGCTTATCCATGGTGTAAGGAGGAGATGGAGTCCAAGGTGCCCTTTCCTCACTTTCTGTTATAAACCTCTTTCTTTTGACTTCTGAAGTTCTAATCTTTTATACGAGTTTCCAAGTGGCTGACATTTCCACAATGTCAAATTTAGGATTTATCTGACTAATATCCTTGCAAAATTTAGGCACAGAAAGTGAGGAAAATTGTATTTTCCAGTGACAGATGTGCATAGCTATCAGATCAAGAACACAGTGGACTGATCTTAGCCTGTGTAATGATTGGTGGGGGAGAATGAGAGATGACATAGGCATGTGTTGTTGCAATGTATTTGGAAACAATAAAGAATGGGGACTCTCAGAGACTGGACCACCAACCATAGATCATCTTCACCTAGACCTCCCTATACATATGTAGCAGATGTGCAGATTGGTCTTCATGTGGGTCCCCCAACAACTGGGGACTATCTCTAAAGCTTGCCTGTCTGTGGAATCCATTCCCCTAACTCGGCTGTTATGTCTGGCCTCAGTGAGAGAGGAATCACCTACCCCTGCAGAGACTTAATGTGCGGGGAGTGGGGGGGGGGCGCGGGGAGAGCCAGGGGTCCTCCATTCTCACAGAGGAAAGGGGGAGAGGAAGGAGGGGAGGTAATTGGGAAGGGAGACCAGGAGGAGGACAGTGATTGAAATGTAAAGTGAATAGAAATAATAAATATATGATCTCATAATATAATAAATATAGTGTCTACTTCATGTATCCTGACTTGTGACATATGTACAACCTGTTACAGAGTCAAACACAGTATCTCTAAACACTGTGGATTTTAACTTATAGCACTCTTTCTTTTTCCTTTACTACTTTTCATTTTAAAATTTCCAAGTTTTAGTTATTGACTACTATCACAAATGGATCCTGAAATGAAAATAAACTGCATATTGTAAATGTTCCCATTATAAAAATAAATATGATTTTTATCTTTGGAGATCAGTTTAAAACATATACTACTACTAATTTTGAAGAATGTCAAAGAAAAACTTGCAAAACGTTTTATGCATCAAGTTCTCAAAATAACAGCTCAGAGGTGGATCTCTACAACTATTCCTTTTTACTTTTCACCTTTATTTCAAAGAATATACAGTTTCTTCTCTTTCCCTCTCTTCTTGTGTTTACTTGTTTGGCACCATAATTCAGGTCTTGAACTTACATCTACCATACTAAATCCCAGCTTCCCAAGTGCTAGGATTACAGGTGTGTACCTCTGTATCTAGCTGATTTTTTTCTCCCTCAAAAAAAACCAAAAAATAGTCTTTCCTATGTATCAACTTCTTTCATTTATTTAGCTTGAAGGTGTCAACTGCTAGAATGTAGAAGTTGACGTTCATATTTTAAAAAGTTCCCAGTGACCAATGGGTATACAGACAGCAGCAACTGGGGTTCTCAGTGAGAACAGGTTGGGTTTGGGAACAATCAGAAAAAGGGAAGCCTTTGTAAGAGATACAGTCCATGTCCTCCTACTTAACATTTTGGAAAATCACGGGAACCTTCCATGGGAGAAAGCTTGAAACAATTCCCAATAGAGGAACCTCAATTTCTTTTACTCTGAAAGATGAGAAGATTAGAGTCCATGATGCTCAAAGTCTCTAGGACTTGAACATTTTTACACAATCTATCCGTTGTTCTCAATGTTGAAATGACTCCTTTCTTTTATCCCTCCTTCATTCTCTTTAGCCCTTCCTTCTTCCTCACCTTCTTTCACCCCCCCCCCCAGACACTTCCCAGAACCCTATCCATCACATGCCCAAATAGAACTCAATTTCTCTTTCCAAGAGGGACTGAGCTCTGCTGTTTTGCTTTCATTGGGTCACATATCTATGGCAATGCGTTAAATGCACCACCAGGCAAGTCCAGAGTAAAACATGCAGAAAACATGATGGTACTTTTGATAAAACAGAAAGACCAGTGAAAATTTCATGGAGATCTTTGGCTGGAAAAGGAGATGGTGGAGCTCAAGTGAGGCCTAGACCTTATGCAGAAAGGCAGGGTGAGTTGGAAAGCAAAGCAAAGTTTCTAGAAGAGAAGGAAGATGATTATCACTAAGACCTTTTAAGATTTGAATAAGACAACCCAGAGGAAGAAAGTATGGGAAGAGAGAAGAGCTCATTAGAAGGGAGAGACGGAGAGCTTTGATGTTGCATAGAAGTTGGGAAAATAGATTGTGTGGATGAAGTTAAAGAAGGTTCCAGGAACGCTCACACTGTAACCTTCAAACAAGTGAATTAAACTTGCCAAGACAGACCTGCAGAGGATCCCTTTAGAAAGTGCAGATGCTGAAGACGGATGCTCTGTGCACACAATGATTTTGGAGAATACATTCTCTCTCCCTGTCTCTCTCTACCTCCCTCTCTCTCTCTGCCTCAGTCTCTGTCTCTCTCTCCTGCTCTCTCTCTCTCTCTCTCTCTCTCTCTCTCTCTCTGTGTGTGTATGTGTATGTGTGTGTGCAAAACAAAATTTAAAAATATAGCTGGAAATTTGCCATACCTATTAAAGCAGAACATAGAAAAAACAAAAACCTATGACCAGCAATCACACTTTACAGTGTATGCCCCCAGGAAAGGCAGCTGCTTTGCTTCTGGATTGTAATAGTTCTAAATTAGGAACTGTCAGGGTATCTGTCAATTACAGCATAAAGAACAGAATACTATGTAACAAAGAGAATTAGCAAATTCTCCCCATAAAGCGGAGAACACTAAACTCATAAATCTGGAATAATAGAAGACAGACAATAATGGCTACATTCTATAAAACCACTTAAAGATACTTTGAAAAACAGACAGAAGAGATCAACGTTAGAAGAAGGACTTTTAGATGGGTAGATGCCTGGGATCCTGGTGCTGATAGATTTTATGGGATAGCTTTAGATCTGCATCCTAGTAATATGGGTGTGCTTCCTTGTCGAAAGTCCACCAGGCTATAGTTAGGATATGAACACTTTGCTGGGTGCTTAGTGAACATTCATATGGCTATACGGAAACGCTTTGCCTGTTTATAAATGCTTAAAAGAGTTCACTGCTAGAGAAAGATGAAAGCAGCTGCACCAGCCAATGCTTGCGCAGTTAAGCGACATACAATTTGCTCTCAGCAATTATTGGACATCTCTGTCTCAACCCACTGGACTCGAAAGCAGTTGGGTGTGCTGCTTCCCAACAGAATGGAGCAACATTAAGGCTGCAGTCTGACAAAAGAGGTGCTGATTTGCAATATGCACAAGTGCAGGTCCTACCAATGTGTCCTACAATTTGGTATTTCATATCAGAGCCTGGTATCCTGTCTGTCAGGTGGCAGATGACTTCACTAATTTCATGGAACAGGAATGAGAGAGGGGGCGAGCAGACAAGTCTCCTATTATCCAGCCACTCAGGCATCACATATAAGACCCATTTCTCCTTAGACCACAAGCACCAGGCTCTCTAGAGCTTTTACTGCTGATGACTAGATAAGGAGCTTATTAGACCCAAAGGTAAACACATGGCTTTCTAAATGCAAAGGAGTAAGGTGGTGCCTCTGCTTTCTTTACAGATTGGGATTCCTCTGGGCTAAATTCCAGGACAGATTTCATTACTGGTTGAGCTTCTTTGGGAAATGAGTGTTCTCTTAACAGCTGTAATTGGGGTCCCTGAGACCCAAAGTTGTATGCTAGCATATAGCAATCCTGGGACCTGGGACAGGCTGCCTCTGGCTCACAGCACTTCACAGTTTGCGGCCCACAGGATGCTGCTCACAGTGAATGTGATTATAACATACTAGTAGACACACCTACAAGGCAGTTTCTCTACCACACCCAGATACAAAAACAGGATACATGATAAAGTATTTTAGTGGGCAGGCAGAAGAAAACCATTTTCTCTTAAGACACACTGTCGAATTGCAAATTCGTCCTGATGAGTCATTTAGCTTACTGGAAATGACATGGATTTTGTGGAAGGATGTAAATGACCTGCCTTTTACAGTCTTGAGGTAACCTCACCAGTTAGGTCTTTAAAGTAATTCACTAACTAGTGAAGAAAAGTGCTGGAGAAATCAAATACTCATTGTTCTCACTGAGTAAAATTCAGCTTCAGTGATAAGAAAATGGAAGTAATCAGAAGGAATTTCTTCTATGCTGTTCAGCTACTAAGACCATCAGTGCATTCTTCTGTCCTCACCTAAACAAAGTGCCCATTCCACTGCTCCCACCTAAGCTCTGCTTCTCTGGACAGTAGAATGGGAACAGCTCCTCCCCCATACTGTGTGTGTGCATCTGTGTGTGTGTACATATGTATGTATGTATGTGTGTGTGTATGTGTATATATGCATGTATATAACTGTGTATGTATGTGTGAAGTATGTATTGAATGTGTATATGTGTATGTATAATATATATTTATGTGTGTATGTATGTATATATACATATGCATGCTATAGCACATATGTAGAGTTCAGAGGACAACTTGTGGGAGTTGGTTCTCTTCTTCTGAGTTCTGGGGGTTGAACACAGACTGTCAGGGTCAATGAACCATCTCACTGACCTACGGCTGGACATTTTGGAGTTATAGATCAGATGGTAGTGTTTTTGACTTTTGATTATTTTTATGATTTATATCATAACAACTTACCTTTGCCATGTACAAACATCGCTAGACAATATGGAAGCAAATGGGTGTTGCTATGTTTGCATCAAATCTCACTTATAAAAAGAGAGGGTTGTCTCAGTTTGGCTCCAGACTTAACTCTCTCAAATCCTATACTAACTCCTCTTTCTCTTGTCTAGTCAAAGATACCTCCTAATAAGTCCACTTATCTGCATGAGCAGCTGGGTTTCCTGTACAAGAGCAGTCTCCCTCATATATAAGAAGGTATTTCATGCCTTAAAAGCACCTTGACCTTGCTCTCTGCCTCAGGAATTTTCCCATGTCCCTGTTGTGCATTACATCATGACTTTCCAAAGAGGAATCTGATTTTCATTTCTTGTTGCATCCCAAATTCCCAATGTCATTCTGGTCAGGGATTTGAACCTGAGACTCCACTGAGGTGTCTGTCCCTAACAAGGTGTCTTTATATCAGTGACCTTGGTGTCATTAGAGCCGGTTGTCAATGTCTGGTCTTTGTCTTCCTTGGAACTCAGAGCAATACTGGTATAGTGTATTTCATTCACCCTTGAAATTGTCTTTCACCTGACTTCCGATGACACACATTTATGGCTGGTGCCTTGCAGGTTGCTCCTTTGTTGGGGTGTTCATGACTCTGAGGTCAGCGATCTTCTCTATCTAGGGTCATTTCCCAGTTGATCTTTCATCCAGCTTCATTAAGTCTCATGATGATTTTAAACACTAGTAATTATCTAATATTAATAAATCTAATCTATATCTAATTCAAGAAATTTGTATGTCACATTCATTATTCAACCCTAGGCCCACATAATGAACCTCCCACTCAGCATGTCCACATGGATTTTTCATGATCTCAAACTGAACTGATCAAAACTTAATCTCTGGTATATACCTCGAGCTCAAAATTTACAGTTTAGATTAAACTTTCCTATGTCAATGAGGGATAATTCTCAAGTATGCCACATTCAAGACAAAATGCCAACACCATCTTTCTTTGTCCTTTATATATAGTTCATAAGTTTCTGCTGTTGGCTCTTACTTCAAATTATGGAGATTCAGACCCCCTTTTATTTCCTCTGAAATTTCTTCTTTGCTCCCATAAATGGCAGTTCACTTAGAGTAGTGCAGAAGTTTCTACTTAACTTGATTTTCTCTATTGCTGTCATCTCCCTCCCCTGACCCTACTTATTACTGAAGAAACCCTAAGTTAGATTACATCTTCCCTCAGCTCAGAACTCCCTAATGGCTTCGAATTCACTCACAATAAAAGTGGAGTCCTTCCTTGATATGGCTTATTCTCAGCCTTGCTGTCTCTCTCCTGTCGTGTGTGCCTTGTGCTGTCTCTAGACATACCAAACTCTATCTTGCTGGAGAACTTTTATACATTTTGTTTATCTATCTGGAATATTCTATGTCAAAACATATTCCGGGATTATTTCTTCAGATGCTACAAATCTTTGCTGGGACATAACAAACTCACAGATACTACAGGGATTAACACCATTAGAGGCCTTAAAGGGCAAACCTCTCCTCCACGGTTGATTTTGAACCTCAACCCACATTTGGTCACTTCCCAGCTGATCTCTCATTGAGCTTCATTAAGTTTCATGATGGTTTTAAATGCTATTTATTATCTAATGTCTGGTAACTCTAGAAAAAGAAGCCCTTTCTAAGGATTTAAAGTACTCTATGAGAAGGCGGCAGGAGGTATCTGGTCTTCCTTGAGGCCATTGAGACAAAGCAGCTTCTTTCTAGTTAAAACAGAATTCAAGTTCTATCTTTCAGCTTAAGTGGAGATCTGATATTCTAAGCTACCTAAAACACTACATACTAGGCTCTCCTCCTCTTAAGTGTTAACCCATCTGGGTCTGCTACTTGCCTGGTCAGGAGCTCATACCCTAAGAAGAGAAGATTATCACCCTGATGAGGTAAAGAACTCCTCTTTGCCGCAAGCCTCTCCACTGGTGCAGACTACACAGTGCTTCCATCACGATCTTTTCTGCTTTTCTGCCACCCAATCCAGAAAATATATAACTTTTATTTTCTTTCTCCCTTAAAAAGAATCTTCTATTTTATGTATATGGGTGTCTGTATATATGTCTGTGTATCACATGTGTGCCTGGTCTCTGAGGAGTCAAAACAGGGTTTTGGATATCCTAGAACTAGAGTTATGAAAGGTTGTGGAACACCACATGGGTGTTGGGAATTGAACCCAGGTCCTCTGCAAGAGCTGCCAGCGCTCTTATCTACTGTGCTGTCTTTCCAGCTCCATCTTTTTCCTTCTTTCTGTTTCTTTTTCTTTTAGGTATTGCCCCAAAAAACAAACAAACAAACAAACAAACCCACAAACCCACAAAAACCATGTTTTCTCAGGCACTCTGGGCATTTTATAGTTTTTCTGAATTCACAATCCTATCGAGCCCTCAAGAGGAATGCTTTTCGACTCCATTGCAAATGGTGTGACTCTCTCTCTCTCTCCTTTCTATCTTTCTCCTTCAGGGTTTACAGCTTGTCAACAAAGGTAGGTTTCTCTCTTCACACCTCCTTCTGGTTTTGTTTTTAAAATTATTTCTTATTAAGGAATAATTTAGCTTGAGAACCTAAGAAGGAAACCCCTGTTTCCTGGGTAATAGAGCTGTCTGGTGTGACCAGCTTACATATTGTCCACTTCCCAACACTAGCAACTTCAACTTGACCTTTGCTGACCACAGTCTTCCCTTCCTTCCTGGTTGATTTTCTTGATTGTCTCTCCCTCACCAGAATTGCTCCATATGGCAAAGTCATTGTTTTGTTTACTGTTTTATCCTTAGCAACTAGAACAGACCTTGTGATACTGTGCAGAGCTTCATACAATTGTTGAATATGTCAATGGGGGAATGATCCCAACTTCTTCATTTTATGGATTAAAACCTTACATAAATTCTCAAGGCGCTTCCAGGCTCGTATCCATGTGTCAGGAGAGTATGGCTGAGATTTCAGTTCTGTAGACTCCTTAAGTGTTTTCTTCCCTTTCCTGTGTTCCTTCCTATGTCCCTAATTTCGGACTTATTAATATAGATTTCCTCCCCTGCTTATTTCTTTCCTACAGTAAGCCAAAAAAAAAAAAAAAAAATGGCCACTGTGCTGGAGAAACATTTCATTTACAATGGCCTTGTTTTCTCCAGCAACACAACAGCCCACTCTTGTCTCCTCAGCAACAGCTGAACTGCTTGTTTTGCATTTATTTAATTAATGGGTTGAATTTTGAGAGGTGATCTTGTAGAATACTGAGCAGTGTGTAGATTTGCCCTACTTACATCATAGTCTGTCCCCTCAAACTTTCATTTTCCTTACATGCTCAGAGGTGGAGACAAGAGGCATCCCAAAGAGTTTCCTTCATGTTATTCTGCCCCCACCCCCCACTCCCACATCACAGCATATGGAGATACCTGATTAAGACTGCAAGCTGAGTGGAGATACAAATAAGTCATTAATATGAGAAGTGCCATGCAAAAAGTCCATATTGCTTAGGTATCCCAAAGACTCTGGGAAATGTTTGTACATTGAGAGTATACACATGTGCTTAAGAATGCAGAGTTGGCTCTTGTAAGTAAGCTGATGGGCTGTCCCCATTGTGCTCAGAGGTCAAGACCTGAGATTCTATTCAGTGCAATGTTTGTCTTCCTTAATACGAATCTAGCTTGAAAAGCTGCCAATGGAAGTCCCCAAATCACATCCAGCTCAGAGTTCTAATTGTTCATCTAACGTGATATATGAAAACAACTGCTGTCTATATTTAACATCCTATCTGGATTCTCTAGTTCCTTTTGACCCAGAGGTCAGACAATGCTAGATTGCAAAGCCTAGCTAGATCTGCAGGATACAAATCTTCTGGGAAATTGCTAAATATGCAAATACTCAGAGTCTACTCCAGACTCGCTGGGTGGGGCTGTGCACCCAGTCTTTTAATAAGGCTCTCTAGTGACTCTGGCCACAATCAAGTTTTGTACCTACTTGTTCTCAGCAACTTGGAGAAGTGGAGTAGCGGTGACACTGATTAGAATGGCCCATGGAGATGGTCGAAGGGACTAACATCCTCTCCAATCTTCTCTACCTTATTTCTGTGCAGTGTAGCTATTAATACACCCAATGTCCTGCACACATTTAAGCCTACAACTGCCTTTGCAGTCTCTGAGAAAGAGTGATTGTCCTTGTGGCTGAGGATGTTACAGGAGTTAAATGAGATATGAACAGGGATACTGAGCATCAAAGCACCTCTGAATAGCAGGGAATCCCAAAGGAAGCTGGACCAAAACTTGGAGAACTAAAGGCTCTACCAGACTACTAGGAAAAGCCATAGGGCAAGTGCATGTGCAGAGATGATTCTGAAGGAGAACAATGAGGTGTGATAGCTATGTTTGCATAAGCCTTCAAGTCCAAGGTCCACAGGAGAATAGAAGAAGTTAAAGCCAAGACAACAGTAGTGATGGCTAGTAGACATGTGTCTCTGAATGAGGCCAGTGACTGGCATTGCTGGGGTTTTCAAGGAGGATGTAGTCACGGTGTGATGTTTAAAAAAAATATAGGGTGCTCCCTAAAGATATCTTGTCCAGGTTTTTATATTCCTTTTCCTTTCTCTCAGATGATGAAGCAGCCACATTTATGATGAATTTTGTTCATTCTCTTCAACCTTTGTCTTCATTTACTTAATGGATACCCCCCAACCTTGCAGTAGATTGCACAGAGGAGTCAGTGGAATCAAAGTTAAGAACCTAAAAGTACCAAGACATTCCCCATCGCTGCTGAAGCTCTGCAGTGTGGCCTGGCATCTCAGGGAGGTGAGAGAAGATCCTGGAGTGCCAAGTGATAGCAAACACAGTATGGCTGCTGGCCTTCTGGAAAGCAGGGATGTGTAGAGGACACTGTGACTTCCATTCCTAGTCCTCAGACACATTAACCCCCCAGAGGGAAGCTGATTGCTCAGGAGCAGGAAGGCTGGCACGTCAGGCTGTGTCAGGACATGACTGTTGTTTAACTGTAAGGGACACTGTTTCTAGTCCGACCACAGAGGGAAATTAAAAGACAGTTTCCTTTGTATATCTGTCTTTTCTTAAGGACTAAATTAAAATTTCAGTTTCAGCCACACGGAGCGGCACACAGCTTTAGCTCCAGCACATGTAAGGCTGAGACAGGATGACTGCAAGTCTGAAGTCACCCTGGGCTCTACACAACATTCAAGGTTTGAGGTCAGGCTGGCACACATAGCATACCCCTGTCTCAAAAACAAATAAACAAATAAGAAAGCATCTAAGTTCAGTGAGTTTGGAATTGTTTCTATGCTAGTGTTTCAAGTGCACAGCTTCCTTCAGAGACTGGCCTTCCCTGGCTGTCTTATTAAGAGAAGCGTTCCTCCTTCTGCTTCTACCTCCTCAGGCCTCCTGCTTTATTCTTCTGCACATGACTTTAACTGACCTAAGGCATGTTTTGCTGAGAGTTAGCTGGTAATTTTTTTCTAGAACACCAGAAGTAATATCCATGTTCATCGTGGAAGCTCTAATACTGGAGTTATGTCTGGCACAGGAAAGAGTCCCGCTGCAAATACATATTGAATAATGGCATGAGCTACTGTCTACTTGTAAACTAAGTCTTCTGCTAGAATTCAAAGTTCAGGGGACACCGGGTTTTACTGTGCATCCTATATCATGACTTAAGTCTCAAACTCTGGATCAAATAGCTGAGGTACCTACTTATATATCACAGTGGACCTAGCCACCAGGTTCTCCCAGCATCCTTCAGTCCCTGCCTGGTACATGCAACAGATGTCATTGCCTTCCCCAAGAGGCTCTTCCATACCTAAGCTAACCATGTTGGTTCCCTGCTCCTTTTTACCTTCTGCTTTCTTTCTTGGCTCCTACACTTAGACTTGGCTCCTCTCTTTCCCCTCTTCTCAATTGACTCAGGGTCATGTCCACACTGGATTCACCCAGATGGGCCTAGAAATTATAATCTAAGGAAAACTGGTGTGTTCAAACTACAGAGAGGAGGAAATTGAACATTTAGAAGAATATAACTTCACAAAGGCTTAAAGCAACAGAAGATATACAGATTGATGTGCAACATAGTAGGTCTACATTCAATCTCAGTAAAGACCTGCCTGCAGGTTACATTTACTGCACTGCTTAGTTAGAAACATAATGGATATCAAGATTGGTCATTTCATAAAGGGGGATGTAGGTGTGTCAGAGGAGAGAAATTTTTATGACATGCATAGCATTTGTTTACCTATAGTCATCTATGCGGTTAAACAACCCAGTAAGTTAACAAAAGAATTCTAAAACAGGGAGGAAGAGAAGGCAAGTGTAATGCCAGCAGGGCAGAGCTCTCCACATTGTATTCTCTCCAAGTGTAAATTATACTTTGTTGTTACACAGAGAAAACAGATCAGAATTTAACATACATGGAAAATGTAGCTTCCAACATCGCAGAGTATTGTATCTGGTTAGTATTTTATTCATTCTGTTGAAAGAACCAAAGTTGATGACAGTAGGGAGAGAAACCTTATCGAGGCCACCTCCAGCAGGAAGATAGGACATCAAGTGAGGAATGGATTGCCATCCCATAGTCACAAGTCTGATCCATAATTGTTCCAGTCTGAAAGAATTACAAGGATGGAAAATGGAGAGGAGCCTGAGGAAAAGAAAGTCCAGCCACAGGGCCAAAGCGGGATCCAGCTCAAGGGGAGGTCCCAAGGCCTGACACTATTACTGAGGCTATGGAGCTCTCACAAAAAGGGTTCTATCATGACTGCCCTCTAAAAGACCCAACAAGCAGTTGAAAGAGTCAGATGCAGATATTTGCACCCAACCAATGGACAGAAGCAGCTGACGTCTGTTGTTGAATTAGGGAAGGCTGAAAGAAGCTGAGGAGAAGGGAGACCTTGTAGGAGTAATCTGGAATCTGGAACCCCGAGATCTCTAACACTGGACCGCCAAACAGGCAGCATACACCAGCTGATATGAGGCCCCCAACACATATATAGTAGAGGACTTCTGGGTCTGTGTTCATTCAGAGATGACGTACCTAACTCTCAAGAGACTGGAGGCCACAGGGAGTTTAGAGGTCAGTTGGGGTGGGGGTGGGGGTGGGGGGACATGCATGTGGGAAGAGGTGGGCGAGGAGGAGATATGGGATGTGAAACAGTCAGAAGGTGGATTGGGGGTGGGGGGAATAAAATATGGAGTGTAAAAAAATAAATTAATTAAAAATACTTTTAAAAAAGCACCAAAGTTGATATTACAGAGGTGGTCAGAAATAAACCCCTGCCAAAAATCACTAACAGATGACAGAGCAGGCTAACAGGTTCAGTTATACAACTGTCAGACCACCAAAATCCAATTATAGACCACAAGGCCCTGACAACACACCCTCACCAGGAGTGACTCTGTAACTGTGATCTTAATATACATGCTCTGTGAGGGCACACAGATGACTTATAGGCCCCTAAATATGCTTAGATTCATGTTCTTAACTCTTGAAGGAAATAGGAAGTTCAGTAAAACAAAGTATGAACATGGATGGGAGTGGGAGCCATTCTTTAGACTGTGTTTGTTTCAATCCCTTCAAAATGCTCATTCTAGAACAGTAGTCCCTCTAGACCCCCTTTGGGGGTCACATATCAGATAGCCTACATACAGATATTTACATTACAATTCAGAAGAGTAGGAAACTTATAGTTATGAGGTAACAACAAAATAATTCTATGGTCGGGGTTCACCACAGCTTGAAGAACTGTGTTAAGGGGCCACAGTGTTAGAGAGAGTGAGAACTACTGCTTTAAAGGAAATATCACGCCCAAGAATTTACAGCTTCTTGTCTGCTATATTGTCTGTATACTCTGGATCATTCTGTGTACATCTGGAAGGCCTGCTTTTTAAGTAGCATAGTAATTAATTACGATGGGAAACCCCATTTTTAAAGTCACCTTTCGAGTCAATAGCTGAATAATTATTTGCTATTTAAACTTAAAGTGTATTTTTATTTCATGTTCTAACTAAATAACTACTACATGACTGCTGGTAATTCTATGTGGTGTGCAGGGGAAATAGGCTTAGACTGTGTTGATGCTGAGCACCCTCGGAGAGTTAGAAATGAAAATGGAATTAGAAATGGTGCCACGGGGTGGTGGTCGTGCACACCTTTAATTCCAGCACTTGGGAGGCAGAGGCAGGCAGATTTCTGAGTTTGAGGCCAGCTTGGTCTACAAAGTGAGTTCCAGGACAACCAGGGCTACACAGAGAAACCCTGTCTTAAGAAAGAAAGAGAGAGAGAGAGAGAGAGAGAGAGAGAGAGAGAGAGAGAGAGAGAGAGAGAGAAAGGAAGAAAGAAAGAAAGGAAGGAAGGAAGGAAGGAAGGAAGGAAGGAAGGAAGGAAGGAAGGAAGGAAAAAATGTGCCAACACCAACAAGAGAAGGAAGGATGCTCACCAGGTGCTACATTTTGTTTTGCAAAGGGATTTTATCTAATGCCCTATACCCAATGAAAACAATCTCTGTTGCTGAACATAGATGCTATTATTAAAAGATGTTTTAAATACATATATACTTAACAATTAAATTATTTTCAGATGGCAGCTTAACCCAAACTACATATTAAACGAATCAAAAATCTTCCACATGTATTAAACATTATCACCAAAAATCAGGTGAAGATGACAACTTTCAGGGTCCCCATCTAACATACCTTGGCTACTTCCTCTTGAAAAGCCACAAGATTCAAGTGGGAAATGTTCACCAGGTCTGGTCCATACACCACAGTTATCATGCGCTGTTCCAAGTGTCCGATGTTCCCAACATCCAGAAGTTCACGCAACTTGGGGTCCTGAATAAGAAATGTCAAAAAGAGTAGAATATAAGGAAAAATTCTAACATGGTAGAAAAACTTTAAATGAACTAGAAGTAGAACTGCCTTTTCCAGAAGAAACTTATATGAATAGAAGTCTTCCATTTTACAGTGACTGGAGAGATCAGAGCTATGGAGGAAAACTTTCCAGTTCAAGACATGTGGTTTTCAGTGAAGTACTCGTTCCATCATACGGCCATCCTACAACACACTTTTATGCATCAGAATTATTCTTCTATTCCCTCCCATCATCTAATGAGTTATACATTGAAATTGAAGAATCTTATCTTTTTCATCCCATAAATGGACATGTTAAAACAAACAAACAATCAAACAAACAAAAGACAATCTTATGGAATAAAAATGCTCATTTCTGCTACAGTTTAAACAATTAAATTGCTACTAGAAGCATATGTGTTGGTATTATTGGTAAATGGTCCGAAGTTAGGGAGTAGAATTGAGTCTTATTGGAGTCTTCTGATAACTGCGAGCATCCCTGCAAAAGTGATATTGAACCCTATACCTCTCCTCTTCCTCTCCTTTAGCTTTTCCAGGCCATGGAATGAATGGGTTTGCTATGTGCTTGTTTTTGTGAGATGTGCTGTTCACCCACTAGATCGCCAAGAGCAGTCATAGACTGGAACCCTAAAATATGAGCAGAGCTGAGCCCATTGTCATTATAAGCTGGTTGTCTCCAGGATTTGCAACTATCACAGAAAAGTTCCTGGGGCAGAAACATGACTAAGTCTCTTGCTGTGACCTTTCTTCCGCACTGAGTACAGATATAAAAGACAGGGTGTTAGCATGAGCTTTGCATATGACAGTTTAAGTCCCTCACTTAGTATGTTCTGGGATTTGGACATGGGAAGCTTGCTATACTTTCTGAGCAAGCTACAGTCTTTTGGAACCCTATAAGTAACAATCCCTTGGAGATATAGTTTTTTTTTTTTTTGTTTTTGCTTTTTTTTTTTTCTGGGAAAGGGAAGTTTCCAAACTCGCAGAACTCAAAATAAAACTGAAAATAGGGCTTAGTCAACTTGGCTGCATTTATTTCCCTCCCACAGGACAGGCCCTGTAGGACTTTTCAGTCCATGCAGAAAATTAGCATCAAATCAATCACTTAGCAAATTTGTTGCCAGCTTCTGAGCAGGACCAGGGTTGCATTTCTATTTATCTAGCAAACGCCAGGCCACCAAGGCCCGATTCCTGAGCTGGTTACTCTTGCCTTCTTCTGGGGATTTTTATAAACCCTTGCAAAGAAAAAAATGAATTAAAAAAACAGAATAAAAATAAGCAAAATCTTTCCAGCTAAGTCACTCACTCTGTATCATCCATTTTCCCTTCACTTGATAAACCTTTCTCTTCTGTGGCTGCAGGAAGAGGTACACTTTCAAGCAAGCTATGGTGAAGTAAACCTTGCCCTAAAGGGCTGACAATTCAATTCCACCAGTAAGGCAAGAGCATATGAAGCCAAGTGAAGCCTCCTGGAAAGATGAGCAGCTTCCCTCAGAACATCACTTCTGTAACCCATAAAAGGAGAGTTATAGACTCAAACAAAGTGCGGGATTTCAGCGCTGTAGAACCACCAGAAGATGAAAAGGGAATCAGCAGGCATGTGATATATCACTGAAACTGGAGAGCTAGAGGCATGTAGAGGCTCTCCAAAGGGGGTGCCCAAATGATGCTCAAAGGATTTCCAGAATTCTGTCTGCTATAACAATATTACTGCAAGATACAATCAGCAAGGATGTACATGGAACAAGGCATCCTTGTATGTTTTACTACTAATGGCTGGTGACATACATACATTAAAAGTCCCTTGGTCTTTATGTAGTTAGTGTTGGTGTATGGGCTTAAGTTGATAAAGCAGGCACTGAAAGAATTGACAATGGAACTTGAGTATTGGTGAGTCTATGGGAACTCTTCACCTATCTTCCTTCCTTCCTTCCTTCCTTCCTTCCTTCCTTCCTTCCTTCCTTCCTTCCTTTCTTTCTTTCTTTCTTTCTTTCTTTCTTTCTTTCTTTCTTTCTTTCTTTCTTTCTTTCTTTCTTCTTTTTGTGGTTTTTCGAGATAGGGTTTCTCTGTATAGCTCTGGCTGTCCTGGAACTCACTTTGTAGACCAGGCTGGCCTCGAACTCAGAAATCTGCCTGCCTCTGCCTCCCAAGTGCTGGGATTAAAGGTGTGCACCACCATGCCCGGCAACTCTGCATCTTTCTAACATAAATTTTTAAATTATTTTTGAACATAAACTAGAAGAGCACCTAGATTGGAGATATAATCTCTTAATAATAATGCTAATAGTTTAAAATCATATAGTTCAGGATACAAAATGAGAAATGATTTAAAATATCTAACAAGAAAGTTGATTTTTAACATCCATTTTTATACTTTAGAGTGTGATATTTTAAGCTGTATTTCAATTTCTCTTACACCATTGCTCCTTTTAATCTTGTCTATACTAATACTATAACTTCTCAAGTGTGGATCATCTCTCAGCATAGCCACTTGAGAGGTGTATGCTGATAAGGAGACAGATCTCTTCAAGTACCACAGGCTGTCTCCAGCAGCCTTAGACCACCAGATTGTGCAAAGGAATAACCCAGGGAAACCACCTTCATCAGCTTCACAGATGCGAACCTTGAAGATGCAAAGAATTCAGTGAGCATAGAGGTCTACACTTTTGGAAAATGAGTGTCGTATTCTAACAACAAACATGCAGAATCAAAATTGTAACAAGGACAAAGGCCTGTCATAGTTGGTCTGCGAATTACTTTGTGCCCTAAGGCTTTTGTCCCAAGCAACATTTTATGAGTCTCAAAATTCTTGATAGGTCGTCAGAGGAGACTCAACCACTCAGATTCAAGAGCACTTCAACATGTCAATACAAAGACTAGAGCTGTTTTTAAGAACAAACTTTCCCTAAATTCTGTAAAGACTCTAGCCTTTCCAAGAGTCTTAAACAATATAACAGAGGGAAAACTAAGAGCTGAGGTGCGCTCAGAATCTTGCATCGCTCAGCATCAAGGCTTAGTTTCCACAGATAATATTCTTTCTGTGTCTCTCCAGTTGGAGCTAATCAGAGCAACTATGATCCCTGGAGGTTTTCAACTCTTGAGTTATCTCTCTTCCTGTAAGAGTTAAGAAGCAGAACTGGTCTGGATAAGTGATTCCATTTTCTCTCAGTCACCAGGACTCACGGTTAATTTACTCCATGTTCATTCTAAAGAACAGAGAGTTTTGCTGTGGGTAAGGTTAGTTAGTTACTACCATCCCTTGGTAACTGACTCCTGAGCAAAGTAAGAAGTGAGCTAAGAAAGGGGAGCTCAAATATGACATGATGAAGTAATTATATAATTCTGAATACCAGAGACAAATGAAAACTTTTCACATAAGTTGGCTTTGTTTGTTCTGATTTTATGAATACTAAGCTGGCGCTGGAGGCTTAGGGTTAAGACCAGGGGCTGCTCGTCCAGAGGACCTGAGTTCAATTTCCAGCCTTCCCATGGTAGCTTACAACTGTCTGTAAGTCCAGTTCAAGGGGATCTGACATCCTCGCACAGACATACATGCAAGCAGAACACCAATGCATTTAAAATAAAAATAAATAAATCATTAAAAATAATGCATGCCAGTTTGTAGCTTTACTAGTCAACCTGACTTTTAAGGAAAAGTTATTTTATTTGTTTGCTAGGCTTTCAGGTACAGAAACTGTTTGCCGATGCAAAGGAACCTACCATACTCATTTTTTTTTACTGTTATGAAATATGTCTTTATGAGATTTTAGATTTATTCAATACTTCTTATATGAAGACAATTCTAGTCTCAGAACTTAATACAAGGTTCTCAAGCTGAATTACATCACTCATGAGAAAAGTTAGAAATGTGAAAGTCATTTGATCAATACATTTGATCAGTGTAATAATTGTAAATAGAAAGGCATATTTCTTGGTATGATTCAATGAGATTGGTATAAAAATCCTGTGTATAGTTCAAATGGCAGAAAAATGAAACAGCATATGCAGTCACTTTCAAAACAGCTATTTTTTTGTCTGCATGTATGTATGTACACTCTGTGTATGCTCAGTGCCCTCAAAGATCACAAAAGTGCATCAGATTCCCTGAAACTAGAGTTATAGATAGGTGTGTGTCTTAGTCAGGGTTTCTATTCCTGCACAAACATCATGACCAAGAAGCAAGTTGGGGAGGAAAGGGTTTATTCGGCTTACACTTCCATGCTGCTGTTCATCACCAAAGGAAGTCAGGACTGGAACTCAGGCAGGTCAGGAAGCAGGAGCTGATGCAGAGGCCATGGAGGGATGTTCCTTACTAGCTTGCCTCCCCTGGCTTGCTCAGCTTGCTTTCTTATAGAATCCAAGACAGCCAGCCCAGAGATGGTCCCACCCACAAGGGGCCCTTCCCCCTTGATCACTAATTGAGAAAATGCCTTACAGTTGGATCTCATGGAGGCATTTCCTCAACTGAAGCTCCTTTCTCTGTGGTAACTACAGCTTTGTTAAGTTGACACAAAACTAGCCAGTACAGTGTGATTGCCATGTAGGTACTAGGATTTAAACCTGTTCTCTGCAAGAGCAACAAGTATTCTTAACCTCTGAGACATCTATTTATCCACCCCTGCCAGCAAAACTGCTATAGAACATCATGAAAATGAGTAGTCTGGAGGGGGAGGGATATGCACACAGCAGCTACTAAGGAATTCTGGGTTCCTTCATGCTTAAGGACCCTATACAGAGGGTGAAATACATCACCTTCCCCCTCAGCCTGTAGGGAAGCCAGTCTACTTGGTAAATTCCAGTATTAACATGGTTTGGCTAAAACATACACCAATATTTCTGTGAGTTTGCTTATCTCCCTGACTGGTAAGGTTTTTGTTTCTTTGACTGTTTATTGTTTGTTTGGTTTTGTTTTATTGGCCGTGTTTTGTTTTTCATCTCCATTTTATTTATCTATTTTGGAGAAACATCTGTCTTCTTTCATGGTACTCTGTGGCAGTTGTATGTTGCCAAGGAAGCTTCTAGAATGTGACAGCACACTTGAGAGGAGGACTGACAATTCTTTAATAACAAGTGTTCTCTTTGTTTTGAAGTCAACTTCTCTCTCTCTCTCTCTCTCTCTCTCTCTCTCTCTCTCTCTGTATACACTAAGATTGTACTGCTGTACTGACCCATTGTTACTGGACACGGTTTATTGAACTTACAATAGCAGACTGGGTCTATACCCAGAGGAGTACTTGGAAGGGTTTCCAGTGAGGACATCTGTCTTAGCTAGATTGGAGGTGCAACTCTAACCAACAGTAAGTCAAACTGTGGATGGCCAACAGCCAAAGGGCAGTTTATATTGAAAAAACACCTACAGTTCCTCCCAGTTCCTTCATGCAAATGAGAGATTTAAACTGCAACACAATGTTCCTTCTTGACTAGCCAATGCCAAAATGGGCACAGTGGCTCATGCTGTAATCCTACCTACTACAGAGGCTGAAACAGAAGGATGACAAATTCAAACATGTTTGGGTAAGTTAGAGATATTTTTTTTTCTAAAGGACTGGGTATGCATTTTCATGGCACACCTACTATCTATCATTCAGAAAGCTTTAGCTTTGAATCCCCAGTGTTGAAATGGCAGCGAGGTTGGCAAGGCTGAGTCAGAGGAGTTGGTGATGGAAGTCTGCAAGCCTGTGCAGTGTCTGGCTCTGCTGGTCATTGTCTGATCTCAACTGAAGGCAATCCATCATCATAGGGTCAGTAGGTCTTCAGGAGGGTGACCTTTGATTCCATCTGTTTCGGATGTGTTCACAGATATGGTTTTGACTCTAGGGCAGCTTGAAAACCCAGAATTCCTGTGTACGTCATTGTGTGGATTTCCTGTGAAAGTGGCAATTGGGTATGATCCCTCGGGAGTTTATCCAAATCTCATGATGGTTTCTGTCTGTCACCCAGTGGGGGAGGTATCAGATTCTGTAAAAAACACCAGAATGATGTCCCCATGGAATAACTTAACCTCATAATAGCCAGAACATTTTGCTATCTGACTTACCAATCAAAGTACTCATTACCAATTGTATTCAGACTTATATGGTTCATGTATAAAGGGATGATTGTATTTTAAAATCATGCATTTGAAATCAGTTTGCTTTCTCATGGGAAGCATTTCCTAGAGAGCTGAAAAAAAATTCCTAGAACTTCTCAATTATCAGCTCCTTCATTCAACTAGTTTTAAAAGTAAAGCAACGTGGTTTCTGAGCATCACCTTAGATCTCACACGATGTAGATACTAAGGACAATGATTGCTATGTACAGCATTGGCACAGTGAGTGAACTGAAGTTGTAAAGTGGATCCCATGTCTTTGAAGAATTAAAGTAAGTGTATGAGTGTGTGTGTGTGTGTGTGTGTGTGTGTGTGTGTGTGTGTGCTTGTGTGCATGCATTCATGAATGCACATGTGGGCAAGTGACATGATCACTATCATGAAAAATAGTGATATAAATGGTAGCTACAACATATCTTTTTTTCTCATTAAAACTAAATGCTTTTAGGAGCTAAGAGAGAGGTTTTCCTATTGACTCACTACAAATAATTGAAGTAGTATGGATTAAATGGGGATTTGTCTGTGAGTGTCAAAGAAGAGGCACATATTGGCTGAAGCTTCTAAACATGTATTTAAAAATTAAATATATTTTGACTTTCATTCTTTCTTTAGATTTACTTACATCTTTTTTTTCTGTTATCCCAGATATACTGAAGTTTTTATTTTCTCTGACAATACACAAAGAACAATATGATGTTACTTCTTTAGAACCTTAGAGATATTAAACTCTTCACCATCCAAAGTCTCGATGAAATTGGATATCTACTTTCACTAGGAATAACTATCAGAACCTAAATAAGTCCTGGCTTAACTATGCCTTTTTATGTGTGTGCTTTTCATTGGCCGTAAGAAGTTATCCTCAACATCCCTTATAGCTATTCATCAAAGCACATTATGCATGAAGACCAGAGTTGTAATCTCTAAGACCTCCAATTTCAACAAGGAGAAAACCATCCCGAGAGTTCTGTGATTGGGTCTATTCAATGAGACCTGCGGGCTAATGATGTCTCCGTGCTGTAAAGCCATTGCCAGCTTTCTCAGCACAATTCTGCGCAGGGAACAGAAAGGAGTTTAAGGGGCATGAAACACTCTTAATTTTATAAAACTATGGTCCAATACAGTACAGATCCCAGGACCTTATTAGTCAGATCAGGTCTGTACGTTTTCCTTGTTGTAATTTCCTTGTTATGAGTTATCTGTGAGGTTATTTTCACATCTCCACCGTGTTTACTCAGGTTCTTCTCTTTTTTTTTCAATTCCTTCTCTTTTTTTTCCTATTCCTATCTTTTTAGCTACCTTTTCTCCTCCTCACCAAAAATTTTGCCAGGATATTTTGTTAATCTGTTGCAAGGCAGGAAGCCAAATGTTCTTGTGTCTTCCTGAGAAGATGACATTCAAGGTCTGGTCTGGTGTATTTTGAAATGAGACATAATGTTATCTGCTTTCATATCCAGAGAATTCTAATCACCGCATTTGTCAATGATTGCCTGAAAATTTTCCATTGCTTGACTTATTTATTGGTTTATCTAGATATATGCTAATAGCATTAAAGCATGACTACCTTGGGTATTCTGAAATGGATGTGCCTTAGATTGCATCTGCTCCTCTTTTGTTTCAGTCACTTCAGCTCAATACCCTTATATGGGATGCAGCTTAGGGCAAATATAGTTTACAAGACTGAGAGAGGTTCACAGTTTGACTCCACTCTGGTGTTTCTGTAGTATTGCTGGGTAATTTCAACAATTAAGTACAAAATTGGATTGCACTGGGCAGGGAATGAAAGCTTTCCTGGGGTTTGCTAACAACTGCTTAACAATTGACTCTCAGAAACCAAAATCAAGCAAAACACCAAATATTCAAAACACAAAATTCAGACAAGCCAACAAGTTAAAGCCCCACAACGCTCTAGGGTAACACTTAGTGATGCCCACGAGATAAAGAGGCAATCTCAAGCTATCCAATGACATGGCTGAACTAAAGATATTAGTCTTCTAGTCACTAGTCATCAGCCCACTATTACATGCTATTTAACTTCATGTGTAAGAGGGACAACAAATCCCAAGATGACAGTTCATCATAATAATATTTACTAAAGTAATTATAAAGGGATATATTTTGAATATTACAGGTATTATTTTAAATATAATTCATCTGGTTGTAAGTTTATATCATTTAATTTATAGTAACATCTGAGGTTAACAATTGGAGGCTTTTGCAAATGTCTAACAATTGCCTATTGTGAACTAGTATAAGCTGGCTCCAACATTTCACTTCTTGTACTCAGAGGCAGCCTGCAAAAGATAAAGAAGTGAAACTCTACGTTATTAAGAACATGGAGTGACCTAGATTTGAACACACTACCTTGACTCTCCAGGTGCCTGTTTTTCTCTTTGCCTGATGAAGTCTGCCTGAGATTGGCTTCTTGTCACAGATTGCTGCTGCATGCTCTGAACTTTGTAAGCGGACCCCCGTGAGCACTCCCCAGAATGGTTCCACCGGGCAGATCCAGCTCTCTAAGCTCCATCCCAGTAGAGTTAGAACTAATCTAATGTAAAGGGAACGTAATTAGAGCATCTCAACCCAAAGTAGAGCTGCCACTTTCTCCCCATGAAGGGATGTGTTTCTCTGGGGACCTTCTCCTATGCCCTAGTGCTGTGCAGTCAGCACTCGCTCACTGAACAAATGTTTATCAAGCCTCTGCCTTTACCAGGCATTGTGCTGGTTGATGGAGCTATATTAATGAATAAAACCAGAGAGCGTCACCTTGGTGATACTTACAATCTAGTGAGGAAACGGATATTTAAAAACAAAACAACAGTAACAATCCCTTTAGATCCACGCACTTAGAGGCAAAGGCAGGAAGATGACTATTTTGAGACCAGCTTGGGGTATGTACAGAGACTTTATCCTCAAAAAACTAGAAAAACAACTAAAAACACAAAACAAAAATTAAGGAGTCTCATAGCTAAATATAAGAAAGTATAGTTCAGGTGTCTAACAATGGTAAGGAAATAGAGGAGAATCTACCTAGCGCGAGTTTTCCCTTTTCTTTTTGTTTCTTATCTTTCTTTTGAGACAGGATTGCATATGTAGCCCAGGATTGCCTGAAACTCACTAGGTAGACCAGGATAGCCAGCAACTCACTGAGATGCACCTGCCTTTGCCTCCTGAGTTCCAGAATTGATGATATGTGCCACCAAGCCTGGACTCCCCAGAGGCATTCTGATTAACTGAAGTTTGTTAGCAGATAAAGTAGTTGTAGGCAGAAGCATTGCAGACTGGGGGTGGGAATCATACGCCAATCATTCTTCCATAATTTGATTAGAGGTTGGATGTCAAGTTTGAAAAGATTAAAATCTAGGGGAAAAGGTTGGGTAAAGTAAAGCAGGAGAGATAAGCTGGGTGCCACGGTGTGCCAGAGGTAGGGTCTATTCTTATGAAGGCATTCTAAGCAAAACACCACTGAATAGTTTGAAGCTGGGGAAACCTAAGATGCCATTTGTTAAAATGCTGGTTCAGACTGAAAGGGGAATATGTATATAATATTTACCTTTCTGTTTATTTTGGTGTTCTGAAACAGGCCATCCCTATGTAGCTCAGGATGGTCTAATTTTTTATGTAATCCAAATGGGCCTTGAACCCCCAACCTCTGACTCCTGAATTTTGGAAGTAGAGTCACAAACCACCATATCTACCTCACTTGCAGCACTCAAATAGCGGACACTAGTAGCTTAAACCAGGGCAACAGTGGTATAGATAGAAAGGTTTGAAAGCTCAGGAAGACAAATCAGCATGATTTGACCTTGGCATTGGTACTGGTGTAGAAAAGATGGTGATATTTGAAGCACTGAGTTTCTAAACTGCGCAACCAAGATACTGGTGGTGTTCAGAGTGACAGTGATGCCAGGAGGAATCTAGACTTTGTGAAGTAAAGGCTCTGATCCTGAGTTCAAATTCTGAAATTGTAAGTCTGAAGAGTTTGGGAGCTACATTCAGGATGTAAGTCCAGTTTGAAAAGACTAAAATGCCCCACATTTCAGTTTGAGAAACAGGATTCTAAACACAGGAAATGATGCCTGAAGAGCAGAAATGTTACGTAGGTTTGTTATATCTTTCTCTGTTTTATTGGTTTCAGGCCACTCTATTTTTATCACACATTCCCTTCCCCCCTTCATTCTTCAGCTAGAACCACTTTATATTTATCAAAATATGACTACCAGGAAAAGCTTAATGAAGTATGAACATGTAAAGAATAGTGTCTAATGTATTCAAAGAGAGGTGACGCATTTTGGATAAGTCTTCAAAGAAGATAGATGTTAAAGGCTTTTGTGCATTGTATTCAGCAGTGAACAGGGCCATTTCAGAAACAAGCTACTTTATTACAAACATTGATTTCTAATGCTATTGTGTTTTATGTAGGTGGTTTTGCATAGTGATGTTGAACTACAAAAGCACCTTCAAAATATAATACATCAGATTCTTCTATACTTATAACAAAAGAACTATAAATCACTGGCTTACTTCTGAATTAGATATTCTCAAATCCAGCAGTTTGCAAATATGCAATATGCAATACAATATGCAAACACATGTGAAACAAAAATAAGTAAAGTGCATATGATGGCATTGTATGGAGCTTTAAAAAGTTATACTTATGAGGAATTTTAAGCTATAACAAAAGTGGTTAATCAAAATTAATAGTGGTTTGCTAGGTGAGAAGGCTTTGAGCTCTAGGGTACAAGGCAGGCAGAGAATCTAAAAAGGTGATGTGTGTTGGCCAATAAGTAATTACATTAGAAGGACCTGGTAAGCTTCAGAGTTGACGGATCCATAGTATGCTGAACACCTGCAGAACATGTTACATCTATTGCCTCTGTGCCTATAAGCCAGGGGGTAGCCAGGTCTTCTAGCCAAAAGCTGTGGATATCCACTAGGACCATAAGCAACAAGGGGACTTAGGGCCTTCGCCACATAGGCCAGGAGAAGGTAAACCCTGAAAGTCTTAAAGGAAGCCTGTAAGAGGAAGGAACCAGCTGTCATTTCCCACAACCTCGTCCATCCAGTGAAGAGCCGAGACAAGGCCTTGAGAACTACCTTCTTCCAAACTCACTTTGGTGGTTTATATGTATTTGTTATTAGCTTGTATGTGTTTGTGTGTGTATACACATAATGTGTGTGTGTCTCTCTGTGTGTGCGCGTGTGCATGTGTGCACACACGCATGCATTCTACAGTGTACAGGGGGAGGTCGAAGGACAGCTCTATGGAGCAGGCTTTCTCTATCCACTTATACCTGGGTTCCAAGGCTCAAATGTGGGTTGCTTGACTTCTGCCAGCAAGTGACTTTAGTTGATGAGCTATCTTGCTGGGTCTATTTTTGAGTTTTACATTACAGAATTTCAAGAAAAAATTTGAATGGTCATTGAAGTGCCCTTCACGGTAAGAACTGACTCACAAGTGAATTCTGGAGCTCTACAAATACCATAAGCACATTCCTCTCACCTGCTCCATGTGCCCTTTTCTTCATTCATTCAACAGACTTGCCTGCAGGTTCTAAGGATCTGCCCACAGAAGCAAAGGCACAGCTCTAACTGCCTTCTGAACACACACCTGCTATGTCTTTCTGTTGATGGGAGCTGACAAGGTGTGAAAAGAAAGCTGATGTGTTTTCAACAAAAAGAGCTTGATGTAAGAGCACTGCTTAGGAGTCCTTGAACAGAGCCAAGAGGGTGGCTTTGAGATGCCACTGCAGTGCAACCAGGCAGCCCAGAGTCACCAATGTGCCTGTCCACTCGGGCCATGGAACTCCATAAAATATATTGGAAAAAAAATCCTCTTTCCAGTCACCATTAACAGCTCTCCTAAACATTCTAGGTCTGCTGAAGAATTTATTTTTATGAGTTCAAGAAGTAAAAAGCAAGTGAGTCTCATGGTTTTAGAATTATGAAACTCGAAATTTCATTACTTTGCTTGAGATGGGGCCTTATGTAATTCTGAGCTGGTGTCTGACTCTGTATGTAGCCAAGGCTGGCCTTAACCTCCTGATTCATTTTGACTCTGTTTTTCCAGTGCTGTGATTACAAACACACACCAGCATGCCTGGCTTCACACGTTTTCTTTTTTCTTTTTCTTTTTTTTTTTTTCAATTAAAGGTGAAATAGAGGGTTCTACCATTTACAAATAATCAGCTATTCTAATTAGCCAACTTTATGTATTTAAATATGATGCTTCTCGCTGTAGCTGGGATCTAGAATGCACCCCAATGGCCGACATCTCTAAGGTGTACCTCTCAGATTGTGGTGTTCAGAGTGGTGGACGCTTTAAGGGGTGGAGCTTAGAAAAAGGAAGTCAGGTCATTCAGAAAGTGCCTTGGAAGGGAATTTGAGACCCGGTCCCCATCTCTGTAGTCTTCCTGACACCTATCAGATAAACATCAGCCCCACTCTTCTGTCCCCAGAATTTACTGCCTTATCACAGCCCCCAAGCATCAGAGCTAATAGGTCACGTCAGCCGTGCAAGCCATGACTAACAGTAGCCCTGTACCTTCTTACACTGTGCAAACTGGCTACCTCAGGTAGTTCTCAGTGGCGGAAAGCTAATGTAGTACTGGGAAACTTTCTAAGCTTTGTTAAAGATATTAATTTATTTTAAATTTGAAATTTCTAATAATCTCTATACTTAGCATCACAAAAGCCACGGTAATTATTTCTTGTATTTGATAAGTAAGACTTACATAAAATGACAACCACTACTATACCATTTTAGTTTCTCAGGTGCACGCGCTTTTCCAGCTTCAGAACACAGGGGCTTCTCCATTAGAATAGAAACTTACATTCAGAACGAGCTTAGTGCACACATGTACATAGCTGCCAATATCTCTCCTAATCTTCATTCATTCTTGCCTCTCATAAATAACAATAAGGATAGATAAAAGTAAAGTTAGTTTAGCTTAATCTTGTTTCAGGTTTTTTTTCACTTTAAATATATTAAAATTCAATTTCTTAAGCTAAACTTCACATTAAAGTTTAACTCCTACCTCACACTGTATAAAAAAAAATTCACTCACAATGTGCAATGAATCTATTTATAAAGGCTAAAACTGTAAAGACTTTGAGCATCTCTGTGAATACAAATCTTTGAGGCCTTCAATTAGACATCCATTTCTTTTCACAATCTAAGAGTTAAAGCAATGACAACCAAGTAGTAAATTCGATTTCCTTAGTTGTAAACACAGTAGACTGGCAAGAGAGTCCAGAGGTAAACCATGTCTACAGTGTAAGAATCTCCAGGTTTGAAACAAAAAATAAAAGCAAAGACCGCCAACCAGAAATAGAGAAATACATTGCAGAGCAATGGCTCTCTCAAGAAACAGAAAACCAACCAAATGGGAAAAATCACTTGTCCATTGTGTCTGAGAAGAGGCCTGTCAACACAATGCTGGTGAGAATATAAAGGGGTAGTGGTGTGGCCCTCAGAAGAGTGGGAAATTCCTTGAGATGGTAAAGGTGTCACCCACATGACCTAGCAGTTTCATTCCTTGGCATAGTTCCACAAGAAAGAGACCTATGTTAGATGCTAATAACAACTTTTCCATAAAATGCAGCAACAGGCCTCTTTATGACAAGCAGCCAAAGGTTGCAGCAGCCAGACATGATGCCTTACCCTTCCCAACCTAGTGAATCACCCAGAGTTTGAAGCTAACCAGGACTACACGATCAGCATGGAGTGAAATTTCCTGTCTCCAATATAAAGAAAGAAAGAAAAAGCGAAACAATTCAAGTGTCCATGCACTGATAAATGGATGGAACAAAATGCAGTATAAATACAAAATGGAATACTAATGTCAATCAAAGCAACAAAGCAAGACACATGCTACCATGGAGAAAGCCTAAAAACAGCATGCTCTGTAAAGGAAACCAAACATGAAAGACCGCATGAGTCATGATCCCATGATTACATGAAATTTTTACCGTGTTTTAATCTTTGTTCTTTTAAGGACATCTCTTATAGGCTGACCCCAACCTTACCACGTAGCCAAAACAGCCTTTAATTCCTGATCCTCCTGCCTCTCCTTCCCAAGTTCTTGGCTTACCAGCATGTACCATCATCACTAGATTGAAAGTGTAATTCTAGAGACTGGAAGTTAAATAGTTGCTAGGGAGAAAAGAAGGTAGCCGTTCTGGCATGAAGAATTTCATTTTAGAGTAGTAAAAACATTCTACCATTATAGATTGTATAAGTGAGTACCAAAATACTGACCATGCTGAAGACATTGAACCACATACTTCTCAAAGGTGAATTTGCTGCTGTTTCAATGAATGTCGGTCCTCAGAAATCTATGCACCCTGACAGGGTTGCTTCACAATATGTCCATGAACCCCAGGATCTTGAAGTGATGGGATTTTCTTGGCCTAACGACAGCGGTGATTTGAAGGGAGAGGCTGCCAGGTGTGATGCAGCCATCATTTGTAACCAAGACAATTGTCTCTATGGCTTTTAATTCTCAAGTCTCTATAGCTGTTAAGATACGGTGTCTATTTCATCCCATAGTGGAGTGATCTCCACACTTTCCGTCTCATTCCAATGTCCTTCCTCACAGATGGAAATGATTGAGCCTAGTCTACATCACCTTTGGGACATGGATTGCTATAATACAAATCCCAGAAAGCAAGCCCTTGTCCAGGAGACAGCATCAACTTTATTATACTCATCTACTTGTTATGGGAATGAATGCAAGGGAGCAGAGGGAGGACAAAGATTGGAAGAAAACTGTACTTTCGGTTCAATAACCTATAATTTATTTCAGTAGGAAATACTTTAAAGGGCATTTAACTTCTGCTTATGTTAAAAAAAAAGAGAGAAGATACTACCAGGTTTATTTCAGAAGCAGTATTTGAACATTGATGAATCTACACTGATATATCTCAAAACATTTTTAGGACTAAGAGTTCCAAATTGCACAGGCCAGGAAACTAATTGTTGCAGTCCTCTTATTATGGTAACATAAATATTGAAGTTAGTCAAATACTAGAAACTGCAATTAAAACTTTGTTTGGAACCCAAATAATTACCTCTAATATTTCTATTTTTGTACTCTTGAGAGTTTGTGTGTTTATTCAGAAAATATTTGAGCTGCTGCCTGGGCATGTGACTAGGTCAGTGGACTCACATTTGCTTTGTTTTGTTGTTATTGTCGTTGCTTTTTTATAAAATGAATTTGTAAAACTATTTATGAAATGCATTAGTGTTTTTCTTAAAAAAAGATTTATTTATATTTTGTGTATGAGTCCACTGTAGCTGTCTACAGACATCCCAGAAGAGGGCGTCAGATACTATTAAAGATGGTTACGAGCCACTATGTGGTTGCTGGGAATTGAATTCAGGACCTCTGTTCCAGCTCAAAAATCCTTTGTTCACACTGTGACTATTCCACTACATTTTAGTGACCAAAAAATAAAAAAAGAAAACCAAAAAACCAAAACAAACAAACAAAAAAAACTGACTAATACCAGCAAGCCGAGGGAATTATTGTTCCAGATGCTGTTGCAATTGCTGATCCAGAGACCATGCTGAGAATCACTTAAGTTTAAATGTAAACTCAGCTGGGTTGACAAGCCCTGATTGTCTTGGGCTCCATCATCTGCAAGGAAAGTGAGGGGCCGGAGGAGCCAGCTGATCATGCTAAACCTCACCAGCTGGAAATTACCTACAAAGCTGTTTGAAGTTCATCCCACAGCCTCCCTTCAGGCAAAGTGCAAATGCTAACCTGAATTTGGAACAGAGCCACTTTGAAAACCTTAAACACAGGGCTTAGCCATAGATTTAGACGGATGCATAGGAAAGCAAGGCGTTTGGTTCCTGAACTATTTGTGATGCCTGGATCTGTGTTTGGTGAATTGAGTCAATGAGTTATCAAGAATAAGACAAAGGAAGAGAAACTCAAGAGCATTACTAAGTTGACAGATGCGAGGATGGGCCACACACTGCTAGAGTGGGCTGGTCTGTAACCCAGTGTGAGTCTTGTGTTTCACAGACCACAGGCCTTTCATTGTCTGTCCTTTTGGGAGCTCTTAATAGACTATAAATGCTGACGTTACAGAAACAACATAGTATTTGAATACTGAATGTATACACTTGGGACTCTTTCAATGTAGAAAGAAAGATACTCTGAAAACAAGGAGACCAGGAGTTTCCCTTGACATCCTGTCTGGGGAACTTCATGTCGCCTTGGGAAGGAAGATCTGGAACCTTCCTGGCTAAGACAGCGGCTTTGAACCACGCCCCCAAATGTCATCAGCGCCAGAAGTTAAGCCAGGAAGCTAAGCACACAAGTTCTCTGCATTGCCACTGACAGAAAGGAGCAATTAAAAGCAAAATTCTCAATACTCTTTACCAGCTCGGCTTGCCCTTTAAGTGATGGGAACTTTTCTGTTCCTATTCTTTGACCTGAGAACAATCCCCAGTTAGCATTCTGGAGAACTGATTGGCTTTCAGTTTGAATCTGTAACCTCTGGTTAATCATCATGTATTACACAGTTTGTGGATGAAATATATTTGGGCAGGGATAGATAAGTCTATTCATGATAATTCAACGCTGACATTCAGGGTCTAATTCAATTTTCAGAAGTGATGATCTCCATGGCATTTCAGCAAGCCCGTTTTAATTAATATCGCGACACCTCTTTAAATACCATTTTGTATTCTATACACCTGCTTTAAATCAAGGCAGTCTAAGGACTATCACACAAACCTCTATTCTGGGAATGGCAAGAGCCAACCTTTCTTTTGTTTGATTTTGAAAAAATAACCTGGTATCAAATGCTCTCCTTTGTAGATATATTTTTTATGGGTAGTAGACAATTATACCTTATTTACCAGGATCAAGTTTTTCAAATTTGCCTCAATAAATTACTTATGTGAGGTAGACAAGGTAGTGCCCTGTTTCCACTGTGTGAAGTGACATTGGATGAACCTCAGGTATCTGAACTGTGGGAGTCACCCAGGCCTACAGCATGAGGGGTTGATGGTAATGGAGGTGCTGGATGGGACGTGGACTAGCAATGGGACAGATGACCTTACAGAAGAAAGCTTCTCTTCACCACATTTCCAGAGCATGCTCTGTTGGGAGAGAAGAAGCTTCGGAGTGATTTTAATATCAACCAAAGTGTAAAATCTCTTCCACAACCATGTGTCTTGATGGGCACCAAAACAGTCTGCTCAGGGGCATTGTAGATAGAGATGAACCACTTAGGCGAGTCAGGTTTGGTTCCAGAGCAGACATGTCCATGCAGTCAGGTTCTGCTTTTCTATTCCCAAATTTACATAAGGGTTCAGATGCACACACTTCAGGCTTACAGCTCTAAACAGTAATCACTACCTCTGAGAACAAAGGACATGGGCAGTAAGTGTTAGCTTTTGACATTGCTATTACTGGAGAATAAACCCAGGACCTAGTGCATGCTAGGCAAGTGCTCCTTCACTGAGCTACATCACTGTTAACATTTGTAACTCTGGTGCACACTTACATATTGGACATTGCAATGATAAAAACAAAGAGCCCCATTGCCTCTCCTTTTCTTTTGTTCATTTGGTATGGTTTTAGATTATTTTTGGTCTCATCAAGTCTTTTCTTTCTTCCTTGTATTTGGCATAGTCGTTTTAATTGCTCTTAAAAAAATCCTTGTCTTTAGGGTTGTGTCTGAGAGGTTTATATTAGCCTTGAAAGATGATCCACAGACACATCTTTATTCTTGAATAAAAATTCACAGATGCCTCTTTTAAAAAGTTCCCGTGTGCTCTTACATGCATTATAAAATGTAAGAGCAACCTTTAAGACAATTCAAAGGTTAATACAATAATGTGTTCCTTTACGGAATGCCCTTTTAAGCTCCTAATTTGGGAGAGTAACTGTCATCTAAGAATGAATCAGATACGTGCTTAATGTCTGATGGAGGCAAGATGCACTTAGCAAAATGGTTTGTTTCTAAAGGCAGTGATTTATCTGCTGTGCTATTTATACAGCGTATTTAAGGCACTGAGCTCACACCGATATGCTGTCTAAAGAGTGCCATTGCTTTGCTTCCTAAAAGAGATACTGAAGGATTCCTGCAATTCACATCTGCAAAGGGCTCTTACAAGAGCTGGACAATCTACTGTGCCCTCAGAACTCTGCTCTCAGAATGCTGGAACTGAGCCAGAAGACATGTAGCATCAGATCCCCAGAGCTCAGAAGGAATCTAGGTATCTCACCTTAGGCTTATTCAGAACCATGGTGGTCCCCAGAGGGCTTGTGTGTACAGGACTGTCTGGAAAGCCCTGATGTAGGCCTTGGTGTGGAGTGTGGTGGGTGGAACAGCTTGGGAAAACCAGAAACCAGATTTCTGAGTTCAAGCCAGAATGATTTCAGGGCCACCTCTCAGCATTTTCTTGAAGAATTAGTTGCTCACTGAAGCCATGTTTTCAGTCAGTGCTGGCAAACACCAAACCGAGGCAAGGGCACGTATTCTCTGAAATGACCTGGACTGAGCTTGAATGCCTAGCCTGGGCTCTGAGGGCAGTATGTCTCATTTTCTTCAGAGCGAAAGAACCTTCTTAAGACAGCCAGGAAGCCATGTGAAACTTCTCAAAATTCCTCAATGCAAAATAATTACATGACTTTAGTCTTCCACACTCTCCCAAAAGTAAGCCCCCAAACTAAACCTCAATCAGACTCACCATGTTTTCAGGAGGAACAATGTGCTATGTTCATTGGATCATATTAAAACTGAAGAAAGTATACTCTTCAGTTAGTGGCACAAACCTCTAAGTAGAAGTGAACACATTCAAGACACTGGACAAGCACGGGGCTGGAAATGGGAGCAAAGGTGAAGAGAAGGCTAAGGGCTCTTTCTACCCTATCGCACAAAAATGCTCGGCTGCACACTGGAATCTTCAGGAAGCTCTTAAAAATGGCTGCCCGATCCTACCCTTGGGATTTTGATTAGTTTGTTGGACTGGGTTCAACTTAAAATTCAGGAGTTTTAAAATTGATACAAAGCTTAGAAACCGGGTAAAGAGATGGTTGTGGCACCACACACCAGTAATCCAATACTCCGGAGACTAAGGTAGGAACTTCTTAAGGTCTAGCCTAGACTGGTCCACACAGTGAGTACCAGGACTGCCTGGGATACAGAGTGAGACCCTATCTCTCAATCACCCCCCTGTCAAATATTTATTGTGCGTTATACCAAAGCTCATGTTGTTTTATTTGCAGTGTTGATGTTATGAATGGGATTGTGCCCCTCCCCCCACCCTGTCTCTGATTCACTTGTTGAAGCTCTAACTCCTAATGTGACCGTGTTTGGAAATAAGACCTTTAAATAATACAGGTTAAAAATGCAGCCTTCTTCCACGAAGAGTAGAATCAATCATCAGAAGGTGAAGGACAGAGTGGGAAGGATGTGCACAGAGAAAAAGTCATTTGAAAGCATGGCAGCAAGAGAGGCTTCTGGAAAAAGCAAAAAGCTGTTGACATCTTGACTTTGCACTTCCAGCCTCTGCAGTCATGAGGAAAGACATTTCATTTCCTTCAGGCACTGACCAGGGGCCCTTAGGCCAGCCTGAATGGATCAGATAGGAGCTATTATTTTGGCCACTTCTCGGCCTTCCTGGTGACTAGGATCCACCCTACTACTTGCCACTCAGGAAAATGGAAAGCTTGCATGTATTTGTCCTCCGGTATCTGTCTGAAGACCCACCCACATTTAGTGTCTTGTGAATGGCCTCAAAATTCATGATGGCTTGAATTTTGCCTTTTGAAAGTACTCAGGACTGCATCCAGGGGTCAGGCAGGACTCCGTGAAGGAGCATCCACCTGTTTTTGCCTTTCTGCCTAACTGTCATTAGGACAGTGAGTGAAAGCACTCGCCACTCAAGCCAGACATCCTGAATTCAATCCCTAGGACCCAGAGAGGAAGATAAGAACTGACTCGCAAAGTTGTTCAGTGAAGCACATATGAACATCACACATACACAAAAAATATAATAAATACTGTTTTTTAGTCATGAGAATTAATGTTTTTTTTTTTAATTCATGCCTTGAGAATCCACGAGGCATAAGACTACATGCACTAGGTCACCCTGACCCAGCATGGCAGATGCAGATTCCCTGATTCCCGAAAGATACAATAGAAAACAAAGTGTTTGTTAAATACTTCCTGGGGGATCTGGTATCACTTGAGGCTAGAACAATGCCTAGAATTTACAAGGACAGGAGTTTGATCCCTGGAAATACAAAAAATAAAATAAAACCACAACCAAAACCTTTTCCTGGTTATTGCAACTCATACTCAAAGGTTCCAGCACAGGGGACACATGGCCCTCCAAGGCCCTCAGCTGCTTTTGTGGATTAACACAACTGCAAAGAGTGGATCTCCATGGCCTTCCTGTGGTCTCTCCTGCTTTTCCCTTTAACTTAGAAAAGCCTCACTCTTTGTGATCTCGGAAGTACTAATTCTGAAAGGTTAACATTTGTGTTTCCTCTCTGGATGGCCAATCTTCCTTTTAGCTTTAAGCAATTTTCTGTTCTCTTGGTGAGTGTGCCCCAACTTGCCTTTTAGGTTGACATTCCTGGGTAAGGTGGCAGGTCTCTTAGCAGCCTTCTTGTTCCCTCACAGGCTGCTCCTGACAGATCTTGACCAGGGCATGTTACTACTGTGTTTTCTGATCCCACAAGCTCAGCCTAGGCTGGTCTCTCTGGACTTCAAGTCTCCAAGGTCTTTGGCCAAAGCTGGACTTTATTCTGAACTGTTGGCAAACCTTCTCTGTGTATATGAGGAGCAGACTAGCATCTGCATGGTATAGACACCTTTTTCTGGCTTCTTTTGGAGAGGATAAAGATGTGCATTCTCATAAGGTTTCCAGAGTCAGGACACAGTCCTCTCACTGCAGTGACCTTGCTTCAACTAGCAACAACCGGTTATGTGCGCTGTAAGGCATGGCTTCTTTTGTTTGCTTTTGTTTTGTGACGCTGATTTATCTCTCAATGGGACCAACCCTCTTTGTCTGACCTCTGGGGTATGAAATGATGCTCTCATTACTGAGAGCATTACTGGAAGTGCCCAGGCATTGGTCCATAACCTGTAGTGGTCCCATGGGGACTCCCACTAGAAGACTGTTTTAGGGAACTTTCACCTCAGCCAGGAGCCCATCAAAGCACCTGGGTCAGCCAACTTCCGGTAAGACAATCAGGGTTCTGAGACGCATATATGAGCTAAATGGACCAGGGAGCAAAGCACAGAGGAGTAACCACACAAGTGCGTGCTTGACTTCCCCTGAGGCCAGACCTGGTCACTTAGCAGAGGAATCTAAATTGTGGCAAATTGCTTCTCACAGCCTTTTGCTTCCCTTCTTGGACGCAAAGACATCCTCACACTCCAGCTGGCTCCATGGTTCCTACTTGTGGCATCTAACCTGCCTTGTGCCTAGCAACATGACTTCGTTTAAGGACATTATTAAATGCCAGTGACAAAAATGAATTTTTTTTAAACTCCAAAATTGGTATATTTCTACTCTGGGTTGGAAAAAGATCTAATTTAAATAAAAAACAGAATGCAAAGATCGTTTTCTAAAATATATTTTAAACCTTCTAAATACAGCTCAGAAATAAAAGTCGCCTCCTTGTAAACAGTATATGGAGAAAAATCAACAGAGATGATTTGAGGACTAAGTTCCAAACTTACTTTTTAAAATTTTTTTCTGCTTGATTGTTTCCACTACCACTGCAGCCCGAGGCAGGCACCTCCAGGGTAATTTCTAGTGTGTGCACACATTCAAACCGTCCTTGCCTTGGTTTTCAGGTTAAACTTCATGATAGAAGCTGAGCATGCCCACATACAATTTTGTCCATCACTTAAAACTTTAAAACAGTTGCTTCATGTAAGGTAGGCACACCTCCACACAAACCTGCCTACTATATCACCATCATAAATTAGAAGCATAAACAGCATGCTCATGAATGCTCCCTCCATGGACACATAAGTGCCTCCTGAGTAATTCCTGATGGTTCTTTGGTTTAAGAAGGGAATTGATTCAGAAATAACTGACAAGGTCTCCTTCCCTGCTATGAATATTAAGTCTGTCTCTACTATACCTTTGTTATTTTATTTTGGATTTGCACTCCAAGATGAGACCCTACTATGCTCTGTGGCAGTTAGGATTCAACACTGCCACTGCTGAGAGTTGACTTGAATTTCCCTATAAGAGCCTGGAAACTCAGGCAGACTTTACAGAACGCTGGGGTTTCCCCAAGGCAATGCACTTAACTTCCATAGGGCTGGTCTGAGGCTTCCCAGGAGGCCTTTTGTTCCTTACCAACACCTAAGAAGAAATTGAAAGGTCTGTTACTACAACGCAGTCCTTGGCTCTGGTTCAGATTGGCTGGACTCTATCCCTTTCAATTACCCCTTTTCAGACTAGGAGCTGGGAACAGCGCTTGCCCAGTATGTCTCAAAATGTGTGTTTAACTCCTGATACCACAAACAATAGATTATCCACTTCCTTGCAACACAGAAAACATCTAACGAGTGAGGATTTTCTGATATCCCCAGATCTCTTAGCACAATGGTTCTCAACCTTCTAATGAAGTGGCCCTTTAATACATTTCCCCATGCTGTGGCTACCCCCCAACCATAAAATTATTTTTGTTGCTATTTCATAACTGTAACTTGCTACTATTATGAATCATAATGTAAATATCTGTTTTCTTATAGTCTTAGGAAATCCCTGTGAAAGGGTCATCATACCCTGCAATAGAGTCTGAACCCACAGATTGAAAAACTGTCTTATAAGCTCTTACTTCTTTTGGTTTATCCTATCTACAATACATATTCACCCATATTCTGCCCTCTACTTCCTCCTTCCCTCTTCTATGGGTCTGCTGTGTGGCCTGGGATTATCTTAAAGTAGGCAGAAGTAGGAGAACCTTCAGTCTCAGTCTCCCAAACAGCTATGACTACAGGTGTACATCACATGGCTTGGCACTGTGGGAACTTCTTTAAAACTCACTTCCTTCTTTCAAAAGGGAGAATATTTTAGGGCAACAAAAACAACAAGAATATCCAGATTTAGCCTTCTATAGAGATCTACAGACCATAACCCTTCTCACGGGACTCCGTATAACTGAAATTTCTAATAAATTAAAGCGAAAGCTTGAGAAAGCACTGAATAGGCCTTCCCAAACTACTCCATCAGGTCAAGCCCTTCCAGAAAACATGCTTTACCCTTTTACTTACAAGGTTATGCCCTAAGGTCTACAATCTAATTACAGAAATAGCAGACCGAGTTTATTTAAAGGACTTAACCAATCAGCCAAATTGATATCCAAAGGAAGGCTTAGTGGCATTTTAGTTGACTATTTTAAGAATTTTTATAAAAGAAATTTGAATAAACATAGGGGAATTTCTTTTCTTTTTTGTTTCTTTTTCCTTCTCCTTCCCACCACCTTCTCCTTTTCCCTTTACTTGGGTTCCAGGCTTTGAACTCAGGTCCTCATACTTATACAGGAAACACTTGGTTTACTGAGCCAGCTCCTTAGTCCCCTCTAGATGCCTCAGACACTGGGCACTTATTTGAAGTGACTAGAATTTGTGTTTTATCTCAGTTGTAACTAAAACAAAGTGTTTGTTCTCTCAGTCCATGTGCCTCAGTTTGCCTTTTAACTTGACAGAGAAGCTCAACATATTATAGGAAATGATCAATGTCTTAGAGCATTCAGGAAGTAGTTGCTTATAAGCAATAGATTATCTAGCACTCTGGAGGCTGGAAATTCCAAGATCTAGGTAGAGTGTATATCAGTCCTTGCACGGTGAAAAGTGTGAAGGAGGGCTCTGTGTTGTCTTTCATATGTTAATCCAATTTATAAGTCCTTTCATGAGAATCATTTCCCAAATGGAGGTTAGAGTTCAAACAAATAGAATTTGAGGGGACACAAGTGCTTTGTTCATTGTATTATCACATAAATGGATGATTTCAGTACTGTAATAAAAGTACAGAAAAGGAAGCCCAAACAGGATACCTGAAGAAGACCCAGTAGGAGCTGAGCTGAGGTAGTTTTAAAGAATCCCATTTTTGTCTTCACAAATTACCAAGAAATACCCTGGCTGTTATGAAGTCTTAAGTCACATCTCTGGAACGAATTCTTCTTTGTTTACAGCTCATCATTTAAATGTAAAATATGCACGCAATATTAGTTGAGTTATTTTGGGCTCCTTTTGTATTTAATTATACAACAAGTAAATTTAGCCCAGTAGAAGATAGAACTGATATAGACCTTTTATATTTTATTTCAGTTTACCATTTCTATTGCTGCATTACAAATCCCACACTTAGTGGCTTAAAACAACACATACGTAATACCTTCCAGTTTCATGGGTCTGAGGTCTGACTTGGAAGCTTTCTGGATGCCTCAGGGGGAAATGGGTGCCTTTTCCTTCTCCAGGTTTTAGAGGTGGCCAGCACAGGTTGGACTGTAAGCTCCTTCCTTCCACCTTGAAAGGCAGAGACATTGAGCCCAGTCCTTCTCCTTCTTACATCACTGTCTCCTGATCCATCTTCTGCTTTCATAAACATTGTCATTACATTTGGCCCACTGGCAAAATCCAGTTTGTTAAGATTTGGCTCATGCTTCCATGTTCTCAGTCCATGGTAATTTTACGACCTTTTGGACTGGTTATGATACAGTACATTATGTTGGCTGTGTATGGAAAATCAAACTGTTGACTTCATGAGAAGGAAAGGAGGGAGATGGCCAGGAAAAGTGGGAGGAACAAAGAGATAGACAAGAACAGGGAGAGGGAGAGAGACAGGGACAGGGAGACAAGGGAAGAGATACTAGTGACCTAATGACCCTTTATTAGGTTCCACCTCTTAAATTTTCTACCTCTTCCCAATAGCAGAAGTCTAGAGACGAAATTTTCAACATATGGGCATTTTTAGGGGGACACTCTAGATCCAAACTATGTCCTTTGAGGTTATTGACCCAATTTTAAAGTCATCTTATCACTGTCCTTAATTTCATCTGCAACCATCATACCTATTCACCATGCAACCTAACACATCACCAGGCTCCAAAAGTCAAGAGACAGAAACCACCAGGGAGCTGTTATCTACCCAGTACCACTTGAGTTTAGCTTAATGCAAAGTAAAGCACACCAATAAATTAGCAAAATAGGCTGATCTTCTATGATAAGAGAAAACTGAGATCCAAAGAGCTTTAATTGGCATGCTCACCATTTTGTCATTAGAGCAATTTAGAAGTTAAAGTAGAGGAAATTGACTTCTAAAGGTACAATTAACATTCATCTCTGCCCTAAGTAGAGAGCCAGGCTGTATGGCTGTGCTCACCCCACAGGCATTAAAGAGACATTATTTTCTGATTGCTTGTACACTTAACATGTGTATCATAGGTACTACATGAGAATGGACCCTGGAAGAACATATTCTTTAAAAGCATTTGCTTGTTCACCTTTAACTTAGGAGGTGTACTCTTTACAGGCAGATACTATCTTGTCAGCATATAATATGTGTTGGATCTAGTGACAGAAAAACAGTTCATTATATACAACTTTCTGGTCACTCAAATAATATGATAATAGTATTTGCTATTTTTTTCCCATGGAGTAGGGCCAAGACTCTATGCTAAGAGCTAGTGATATATCAACTCATTTAGAAATTATAAAAGCCAAGGAAAACTTAAAACTAACCATCTACCCATGGCAGACCACTGTAGAGGGATTATCAGGTTATAGCAAGATGCTCTAAACTTCCTCAAAATAATTTTGATTACTATTCCTTTTACTTCTTACCTAAATTATTCTAGATATATGTAAATAGATTTAAATGTGCCCATAACTCCTGGCAGAGATCTTGCTTGCTGTGCAAAACCAATAAGTGTGTACTGAGTTACAGCTTCTGTAATTAATTTTTTACAGTAACCAATAGTTGTGATTATTCACTTCAGCAACAGACAGACATTTCAAATACATGATAATCTAGGACAGACTTGGCTGGATATGTGGTGGGAGATTAAGTGAGATCATTAATTTGAAAATTTGGAGAAGCAGAAGAAATCACCTCACCCACCACTCTGACTTACACTGTTAACTGCAAACAGGTAGGACATGTTCAATAACTTGTCTATGGGCATCCATCTTGGGAAAATTAGAACTTAGAGTTCTGACTTGCTTTCTACAGGTGTCATGATTTTTATTTATACATGCACCTAGACCCCTCCCCCGACCCCCTGTGACATTTCTGCACTGTTACTCTGTGCTGCAGTTTGAGCATGCCTGGCTCAAAACTTTGAAACATTCCCAAATATGAACACAGCACGTTGGGTCTTCTGTTTCTGGATTAGACATATTCCACTAGTAAAGTCTGTTCTCTTGTTAAAAATAAAGAAGGAAACAAATGAAAGCACCTCTGAAAATCTGCCTCCAAGCATTTCAGACAAGGAACACTGAACTTTCGCTTTGAAAATAGATTCCCAGGGAAGATGGCTTGAGATTAGAACGCAGTGACTGAAGAGGCTGTTTACTCCTATGCCGTAATGAATATGGGCTCTCTGGAGATAGAAAAAAAAATAGACACTAGAACAATGAAGGAAACAGGAGGAAAGAAACAAGAGAAAAGAGGGCAGGCAAGCAGGGAGGGAAGGAATACGGGAAGGTGGAAAGAGGGAAGGAAGATAAAAAGGAGGGATAGGAGGAAAGAGAAAGAGGAACTCGACCTGTGGTATCTTGAACTGGTGTTATCCTCTTAGCTTCCCTATGATGCTCTCACTTTGCTCACTTTGGATAGGGTGGCCCACCTCCTAGCAGAATCCCCCTTGCCTGTACAGTTACGGTATTATTATTATAAGAAAGCAAGGAGTCAAACTGCCACCCTCTCTTCCTGAGATGGTCCCTAGGCAGGCTACATTAAGAACAGTGTTGTACATGATCTGATAATTGTTTTAATTCCTACTAATTAATAATAACCCAACTCATTTAGTAGAAATCCTGAGAGAATTCCCTGTTGGTGCAGTAAAAAGCTAAGAAGATTCACCATCCTCCCTTTGTGAACTCTTACTCAGCCGTTATATTTGATAGCTCTGGCATCAGTCTTAAGAGTAGCAAAAAAAAAAAAAAAAAAAAAAAAAAAAAAAAAAAAAAAAGAAGAAGAAGAAAGATAATTCTCTGATCTTAAAAATTTTGGCACAATTTTACTGATTTAATTCTATTAGGGAAAAAGCTTAGATCTACTAAAAGGTATTTTGAGGCCTGAACATTTTATAAGAATACTATTATATAACTTGGATCCAAGTTCTATACCCTATACAGAGAAATAAAAATATAGCTGAGGCTAGGAACTGGTATCTCAATGAATTTCCCCAGGTCATAGTCCCATTGAGAAAAGTCAAGGCAGGAGCTGAAGCAGCGACCACACAGGAGCTCTGCTTCTGAGATTGCTCACTCTGGCTTGCTCAGTTTGCTTTCTTATCCCACCCATGGCCACCTACCTGGGATGGCACAACATTCAGTGGGCTGTGCCTTCCCACCCCAATCATTAATCAAAAAAATGATCCAAAGAATGGAGGCAATTCCTTAATCACGGTTCTGTCTTTCCAAGTGTCTTTAGCGTATGCTAAACTGTCAGAAACGAACTAGCACCAGACCCCAGATTTTGTAACTTATATTATTGAATTAATACATTAATTCTGGATTTTGGAGTTGAAATTTGGGATTCTAAACACAAGTGAGTGGACTCCTTTAAATTTTATTTATTTGTTTGTTTATTCATTCATTTATTTAATGTTTAGATGCTGTGAGGGCTAGGACACACCACACACACACACACACCATGATACATATGTAAAAATTAGAGAACTTGCAGAGGTTGTTCCTTCCTACTTCTGCCATGTGGGAGATGGGATCAAATGTAGGTCATCAGGCTCAGCAGCAGCTACCTGTCCACTTATGGGAATCTAAATATCCTTGATATGATTTATATGGAAATGAATTTTGGAAAATATAAGAAAGGAGATTGTGTGTGTGTGTGTTTAATGTGCTGCCAGGGTTCAAATTGAGGAGCCTGTGTATACTCAGTAAATACTCTACTACTGAATTATATAGTTTGAAATTAAAATTTAATATTCTCAGTTGGCTTTGTTTATTGCATTGGTGAGTGACACTAAAGCTTAGGGCATTTTGATTTATCAGTGTGAAGATCTCTGTCCTCTATAAAGACTGACCAATATTGACGGAGTAGGGTAATTAGAAAGCCTGTCCTGCCACCAGCCCAGTATCAGCTTTAAAAAATATATTTATTAATGCCAGGTAGGGTGGACCATGCCTATAATGTCAACATTTGGGAGGTAGAGACAGGATGGTCAGGATTTTAAAGTTCATATTGAGTTCAAGGACAACGTGGACTACAGACAAACCTTGTCTCAATAGCAGCAGCAGTAGTAGTGATAGTAGTAGTAGTAGTAGTAGTAGTAGTAGTAGTAGTAGTAGTAATAGCAGTAGCAGAATCAGTAGCAGTAGTAAATAATACTAATCATAATGATGAGGAGGAGGAGGAAGAAGAGGAGGAAGAGAAGGAAGAGGAGAAGGACGGTAAGGACCTAATTAACTTACTTTTTGCTAAGTATCAAATCCAGGATCTTGACAGTGCTAGGCAAGGGTTTGAACACTCAGCTACATCCTCAACTTTGCATCTTCTTTTAATTTGTATACATTCATTTATTTCGTTTTTTTCAGTTAAGTTTTTAAAAACTTATTTTTAACTGAAATAGACAGTTTCTCTCATCCAAAAAATCTGTCTTTATATCTCTTTCTCTCTCCATTTGCTCCCTCAAAATTCTCCCACGCCCCCCCTCATGTTACTAGACTATTTTTTCCTTTGATTATTATTGCTACATATGTACATATGTAGATATATGTATATGCAGAAATATATAAATAAAACCTTCTGAGTCCATTTTTGTTGTTTATATGTATATAGTTTCAGGGCTGAACACTCTACTTGGCTAACCAATGGTGGAACTCACGCCTGGGAAAAGCTGATTCTCCGTCTCCCAGAAATCATAAGTTGTCTATAGTTTATTTGTCTACAGGTGAGATCCTGTAAAAATTTTCCTCTTCCACATTTGCATGTCCATTGATACTGCCACTGTTCCAGTCTTGCTTGTGCAGCCATTACTAGGAGAGATTGTTTCACAGCAGAATTCCTGGTATTCTGGTTCTTAAAATATTTCTACCCAGAGGGTAGGTGGGATTAGAGATAGCTAATGCCAAGTTTATTTGATAAATCCTCAAAGAATAGTTCTATTTTATACATCTGTAAAGTAGAAGTTGTACCACTTAGGTTGACAATATTCTTATAAAAATCATAGACCCACAAAACCTCTAGTACAAAGCATCAGGTTCATCTTTTTGAATGCTTGTTGGTCAAGACAGACCAAATGACTCCCAAAATAATATAGACTATTGATGTGGCCTTCAGCTGCCAACCAGGTGTTGAGGGTAGGTCCTTAATACTGAAATCACTAAATTTGTACAACTCATAACTTGGATGATTTGAGCAGGATATGACCTTGAAAGCCTTCTTGCTGTGATCTAGTTTTCATGGAACCAGAAAAATACTAAGGAAGCTGACAAGGGAGACAAACGATAGTCATACCCAGCTGCTACACCTATAGATCATGACAATGCCAGTATGAAAAGGCTTCCCTAAAAGTGCTCTAAACAAGTGACACGTTTTGGCACTAACCAATAGCTGTCAAGTTGGACTTGAAACCCACTCAACAGGAGGAAGGAAGATCCTGCTCGGAACTGAAAATCTAGCCAACACTCTACTACTGTCACTTTACTAGGATACTATAATTCTCCTTATGTTCTAAATCTCATCCCTATACCCACAGATAAATGTAGCAACCACCTCTCATCCAAGAGATCTGTCTTTATAGCAAATGGAACCCATCAGAGAAAACCACAACCGGATACAAAGCAGAAACCAACAGGAGATTGGAACCCAAACCCAATGGATAAATCTACATCATACCTCCTGCATCCACTTTTAAATGCAAATGTATTTTTCCCACTTCCTGTGTTGATGACAACTCTGCTATCATCCCTGAACAATATTGTTTCCTTGTGAAAATTGTCCCTGGAAAGAAGCCATATTATGATGCTGGTAAACAGACCCACAACAATGACATTGAGTTAGGCAAAATGAAGAGATTTCAGAAGAAGCAAAGAAACCACTTCACAGTGCCAATGATCTCCTTCCTAAAAGGGTAACTCTGCTACATACCTAAAGCATAAAACTCAAATGCTAACTGGATTTTGGAATGAGAGACATACATCCATTGCCATCCAAAGGTATGTCAATTTCTCAAGCTGCCTAGCCTTTAGCTGGGAGTATCCCACATCCCCTGAGGATTGCATGTGGTCATTCAGTGCACATGTAATGAATCTACGGCATTAATTTGAAATGAGAGAAAATTCTCCTCAAAGAGTTTTCACAACTCAACAGTAAACCAGAAACATGAACAACCTTTGGAGGATTAAGAAGGAACTATTAACTTTGTGTGCAGAGGAAATGATAAGCTCTCCTAGAGAGAAGACAGCATCTCCAGGTGAATTTAGAAAAGGTTTGGTAGTTGGACTACAAGTTGACAAAGAGTAGGGATGCCTCAAATCTAGAAAACACGAGGAGTACTGAAGAAGCATACTGGGGTTAAAGTTGTAATTCACCAGGAAAAAAAAAAGAAGAAGAAGAAGAAGAAGAAGAAGAAGAAGAAGAAGAAGAAGAAGAAGAAGAAGAAGAAGAAGAAGAAGAAGAAGAAGAAGAAGAAAGAAGAAGAAGGAGAAGAAGAAGAAGAAGAAGCATGGGCAAGGCCTTTGGTACAACCCCTGTATCCCTAGAAAACAGCTAAACCAAGACAGACTGAAATCAGAGAAAGTGCAGAATGTGGCAGCTAGGTGAATTTAGGATTCTGCAATATGACAACTGGACTGAGACTTGAAAGAAAAAGAGAAGCAGTCAAAGCCGGGTGTGGTGGTACAAGACGTTGATAGTTCTTTAGATTGATTCTGAGTGTGTGTGCGCGCGCGCGCGCGCGTGTGTGTGTGTGTGTGTGTGTGTGTGTGTGTGTGTGTGTGTGTGAATTTTCATGTTTTTGGCACATGTGTGCTGGTGTATGTGGAGTCTAGAGGTTAATGGGTTAATATTGGGGGCTTTCCTTATGGCTCTACCCTTTCTTTTTTGAAGCAGGGTTTCTTCCTAATTCCAGAGCTCACTAGTTTGGCAAGACTCATTAGCCTGGGAGCTCTGAAAAGCCTCTGCTCTCTTCTTCTCCATTAAGATTATAAGCACATGACCTGTTTGTTTGTTTGTTTGTTTGTTTTCAATATGGGTGTTAGGGATCTGAGCTTGGTTCCTCATACTTTGGAAACCAGTATTTTCCTGATTGACTTATATCTCCTCCCACAAAATTTAGTAGTTAATAAGAAATAATATGACCGAACACAGGAAACATTTGTCAGTGAAGAACATGTTACATGGTCTTGCAGTAAAAGCACTACAGACTCATGCAAGATGCATGTATTATCTGAAACAACTGAGAAGAGATAGATCTAGGAGGTTAAGCTTCACTATAAGATCTTATGAGCTATGAATAGCTACGAGAAAGGCCTTGTGACGGTCAGTAGGGTGGCCCAAGCTCTAGGATGTGCACAGAGAAGGTCTTATCTCTGGCAGCTAAGAAACACCTGTAAAGACCAAGTTTTACCTTAGAATATGCATGGAGACATGCACCAGAACAGTAGGGCTAAACCTGGGGAGCATTTGAGTCCAGAAAGCCAGAAAAGTCAAAAAGAGCTTGCTGAGAACCCTGCTTCAGCAACGTGAGTACCTGGCAGCTAACAGTGCAGTGCAAGGTCTTCTAAGCAGAAAAAGACCAATTTCTTAGGATCATGGTGCTTTAAAGTGGCCAGAAAAGAGAATAGGACACCGTGACTAGATTTCTCTCACTAATCCTTAGGGAACTAGTTCTTTCAGAGCCACAAGCAATATTCAGTACTGACTGTGATGAAACTTAGTGATGGTTGCAATGATCAAGTAATCAAGGCAGCCTGCTGGAGGACTGGATATTCTGTTCCAATATGAATGGCAACAGGTATGTGTACATGGGTACGTTAATGAAGGTACACACATAGGGCAGGCACACTGTTCTCTGTCAGCTATGCTGCAGCAGGAAGTAAGTAATGGGAAAAGAGAAATCAAAGGTGCTCTTTTACTGCAGCATCCCAATTTGAATCCTATGCTTGTTGTGAGTTAGTCACCCAGTGTCACCACAGGATGCTACCCGCTGTGAGATGCAATGTGCTTTACTAGCTCTGTTCTCTGGCATTTTATATTTTGGTAATAGGTGATGAGCCTTCCTAAATAATCTTCCCTCCTTTAAGAATAAGAAGTTGTTCAAAATCGCTGCTATTAATGATTAAACTAACTGGACGAGTTCTTTCTGGAGTTAATTTACAAATGCAGATGTGAACCAATATTGTTTTCCACCGCTAAAGTGTTTCATTTAATTTCTCTAAGGTCCTTGTTTTCGCCCCGGAAATACTCATTTAAATGCAGGTGTGAGGACGCATAAGCTTCTTAGCGGTGACTCAGAGTGCTGATGGGCCCCTTTTTATGATTTTTCCAGACAGAGAAGAGTGGTTCAGCATGTTAAGTAGCTACAATGGTATAATTCAGCCATAAATGGATGCTCCACATGGCTGCCTACTGCTTCTAAGTCTCTGCACCTTAAATGCCATGCTAATACACTGGAATTTCATTTCTCCTTTCCTTACTTAGCTAGATAAAGGCTGATCCAAAGTTCAGAATGCAAAATTGAAAAATTCTCTTGAAATCATTTTCAAGGCATGCAAAAGGAATGGAGACAGTCAGATGAAGCTAGTCCGGTAAGCAGAGGAATCAAGGGGCTATGCCTTGTTCAAAGCATGCAGATGACAAAGTTCTGAGAGCAGTTTTCTTTTGTATGGGAAATACATTCTGGAGACTCTACATTCCATAACTATTCTCCTGAGCTGGGAATATTAAGTCAGGTTGCTAGAAGCCAAGCCTAAATGAAGATCCTTAAAACATTCAATTCTTGAGTCAGGCACCCAGAGGAAACATATAGGGAACACAAAATGAATGTTTGAAAAGGCGAAGAGCTAAGGATTCAGTTTCAGCTGGAGACAAGTCTCAGCTTCTTTCAAAGAAGAGTTCTAGAGTTTGAATGTGCCAACTTGTACTCTGAAACTGGGGTTTCCTGGCACATGATATGGAAAAGAAAGAAAGAAAGAAAGAAAGAAAGAAAGAAAGAAAGAAAGAAAGGAAGGAAGGAAGGAAGGAAGGAAGAAAGAAAGAAAGAAAGAAAGAAAGAAAGAAAGAAAGAGAAAGAAAGAAAGAGAGAAAGAAAGTGGCTAAAAGATCGTCAGCATTTTGTAGCAAAATAAATCCAATGATTTAAAAAAATAATTTGAAATCACATCCTAAGAATACATCATGAGCATATTCAAGGACTTGCCACTTGTGACCCTTGGGCTTTTGCACTTGTGAGGCACAAAAAACAGTTTAACTTAAGTGTTTAGAAATCAAGGTCTATCATCCAGGAATTGGTTCATTAATACCATGTACCAAACAGTTTCAACTCATGCTATTTGACAACAATAAGTAACAGTTAGCTTGTACTTTTGTGAGTTAGCTTCACGGTCCTGCTAGTATAGATTGAGCCTTCTCACATACATGGGGACAGATTTGCCATTCCTTCATTGAAGTGGCTTCGGCTGTACAAGTGCACTTAGTTCTGCCTCACACTTTCCCTATCTGGCAGGCTAGAATGGACATACTGTCTGTGTGACAGTGTCATCTAATGGATAAGTCCAACTGCACAAGCAATTTTATATCATTGTGGGTGTCTCTTCTCCCCAACATCTCATTTGTAGTATGAGTCACATGGCTGAGTTCAATGGAAGGAAGATATTAGGCTTCATGTCTTAGGGCAAGAATACCAGGAAGTGGTAGTGATGAAGAATTGGGGGCCATACTGTAATCAATCTTCCACAAAAGTAAATGTCAGCAAACATGCCTCACAGAAAAGAAGTGCTCCGCAAACATGAGATTAATATGCTGTCATTGCCATTATGCTTGAGAATTGAGACTTAGATTTATTAAGTAATTTCTGCTGAGTTGATATGTATTTCTATCAAAATCAACTGCTATAAGAAACTTCCTCAGGTCTGTGTATGAATCTCGTTCTTATTGATCTATTTAGTTGTTACGCATGGTAGGCTTAAAGCAGAAATGAAATCATTCATACAAGTTCTAATGGAAGTGCTGATAACTGTGACGTATTTGCAGGGGTCCAGGTTGTGATGGATTTCTGCGCTAATCATCTTGAGTGGTAAGCAACCAAGAGGAAATACACAGTACATAAAAAGGCCAAGGAAATTACTAGGGAGTGGGTGGGCAGCGAGACTTTTCTATGAAATAATTTAATGTAATTTCTTTATTTTGTATAATTCTTTAAATAGTATTGGTTTGAATCCTTTTTTATAAAACTTTGTCTTCAGTATATTCAGCTCATGGTGGGATCTCTATTATAACTTCTTGTTACTGTTCTTATTTTTATTTTTTGCAGCAGTCTGCACTGATTCTGGCTGTCCCACTCTTCTGCAGCAGAGTTTATCTTTTATTTTATGTTTATGGATCAACAGTTTTGTTTGTTTAGTCATTGTGCTTCACCAGGCCTAGAGCCATTCAGCTCTGAAGATCTACGGTCTGCACACACTGAAATGCCACTCCAACTCCTCTGCTCAGATGAATTATACACAAGCGGCTGTCTCATGAGCATCCAAAGAAAGCCAGCTCATTCAACAAACGTATCAATGGCAAATGCAGCACATAATAACCGCTCGGGTGGTGTTCGTGATATGTGTGCATGTTTGCCCGGACCTTGGCCCTAACTGAGGTATTAATCAGTAAGACAGAAATGAGCACAAGCAAAAATAAATTATAAAAGCTAACAAAAGTGAAGATTATGAGATTGTGATTTTTGGAAGAGAGAGATGGATGAGGTCCTTGTAGACCTAAGGGGTCAAGTTTATTAGCTTCTGGGTAGATTTTAAAGACATGTGGACAAGGATGGAGGTTCTGGAGCCCACATCTACAGGCAGGTTTATTGTGAGAATCTTGTACAGAGATAGGGACAAATAGGTCAAACAATCCAAGTACTAAACGCTGTAACAGTCCATGGCATCTCAACATCGAAAACAAAATAAAACAAGAAAGACCAAGGGAAAAGTCTTAAAAGCCATTGGCAATCTAATAATTAGCCAGAAGGAATCCCATGGGTTGGTTTCATGCACTTACCTTTAGCTTCTTATGCTAACTATTCTTTGAAAATGCCAGCTGTCATGGAGTGCTGAGGTAAGAGGCTCATGATCCAAAAGTAAGATGTATAACACAAGGGAATGCTAAAGGCCTGCTATTCTTTTTACCCTTGCCAGCTAATATTGCTTCAGTTAAAAAGTCAGTGAAGAAAATGTAAACTGAATTATAATTCCACAGGATTGATTATACTTAAGACTCTTTAAAGTATGTGTTTTATGTCTACAAATAATAGGTGATTTCATTACTGTTATTTTATTAACATTGTTTATCATAAAGCGTTTGTTTCTTCACCTCCAGCTCCTCTGCTATGGTTCTATTCTTGCTACAACTCAGGACCAAGGAATTAAGATAAAGTCTCTAGTTTTCCTCTTGTATGCTATGTGTGGTTTGCTCTTATTTTATGTGTAAGCTGCTTTCTCTGTCACACACAACCTCAGAAAAATTCATAGAAATGTAGGTCATTCATGTATTACTATATGGCAATCATTAATTTTTAGGTTAAAATAAACACGAAAATAAAGATGGCAGAAACACAATCTTATAGTTTATTTTAATTTAGAAAAAATAGAATGACAAATTAATACTTTAAAATATACCCTTAGAGGGAGAAATGATAGAAAAGTAATTTGCTATAGGGAGGGGTTGATAAGAGCCAAATTATATTTTCTTTAGATATACATATGTTCACAAATATACCTTAAATGAGCTTGCATTTGTTAGCAACTGTATATGAAGGCCTATGTATATGACATATATGATACACTATATATGTATCCATGTAAATAAAAACTGTAAATTATATATTTAAATAATTTTCTGGAAATTTTGCCTCAATATATATCCATGTGAGATGTTTCCTTCAAGACTTTTGCTGCATAGAAGCAGGCATGGCTGAGGGCAGGATGCGTTGCTCCTCCTTGGTGTCATGCTCACTGCTCTGAAGTTCGCTCATTACAGAGCAGAGGAATCCTATCAATAACAAGGTCAGGCTCTTCTCTTTGCATTGTTGCTAGTAGGGGCCAGTCCCAGTGCTCTCCAGATATTTCTTTATGAGAAAATGAAGGCAGGCTAAGTGCTCTTGCAGCAAAGGCTACCTGCCTGAACATTAGGCAGAAGGGCTCACCAGTTGCCTTAACATTACTTCCAATTATGGTTGGACATTGGCCAACTGAGGGGTCATTTACAAAATTAAAGAAGAAATTACAATTTTAAAGGTGCTCATTGCACTTAATTTAAACACATGCAAATCTGTGTCAACTAATTTGCCACTCACTTTGACTGCCATGTTTTTATTGTACCTTAGAGTCTGTGGAAATCAGGACTTAAGTAAGATGCAGCTATTTGAAGACTGGAGGCTCTTGATGAGGCAGGAGATCTTGTTTCTGACCCACTCATCCATTAGTCTCCCAATGTCTCTTGAGGTGAACCTCTGAGCTTACTCTTGTTGTGAAGTAAAGCAACACAGCAAACAGCAATGACTACTGTCTCTGAACGGATGTGGAGCACACAGCTCTCTTGTGAAATGAAATCAAGAAGCTCTCAGAGCTTCACTTTAACATTACTCAGCCTTACCACACAGGAAACTCACATCAAGGAAAGCCCTCGGTGACACTCTGTGGAGTTTTGGGAAGCCAGAGTTTCACTACATGCAGAGAGTTGAACCTGTTCATCAAAGGGGATTTGTCTGCTGAGAGGTTTCTGCCTATACTGGATCTAGCTCAAGGGACTTTCATCACTCCTATTGTTCAGTCTATGCTAAGCCAAGAAAGTAAACATAGAAGCCACATGGAGTCCATGTATACACACATATTCAGTAGACATAATAATCTGCTATGGCAAAGCTGTTGAGTTCTTGGTGATATCAACTTAGTTCCATTGTGAAAAGCTGCACTCCAGCATTAAGAGAGCTATGTTCTTTCTGTGTAAACATCTAACCAATTTTAGTAATGTTCTTGAAACCCCTAAGAGGTCTAATTTCCCTATTGAATCTGTATATCCTTGAATTGGTCACCTAATGTCACCATAGCTCTATATCTGGGTAATTTCACCAATGCATTCCACTAGATGGATATCTCCAACGTGGCATGTGAGAAATCCCTGTGTGGGTTAGCATCCTAGACATGTTCTAGAGAAGCCTGAACCCAACCACTACTGTGTGCTCTAACCCTGGCCAAACTCCTCCCCATGCTCTATGTTTTCTGGTCATCTCTCTATCTTTATCATTGTCTTGTGTTAGGCTTCTAACTCCCAGTCTTTGTATCTTTCTGGTTGGAATCATTTTTCTGTGTCCAGAGTCTGCTTAATACATCTCATGCTGGAAGTGCCACTGAGTTAATGAATCCAACAGACAGTCCTTAGCCATGCCACTTCAGACAGAGACATTGATCATGCCTCTTAGTTTCCAGTACATTGGCTCTGGCTGCCCACGAAGTAAGTGGCTTGACAATATAGTCTTTGTTGACTACATTTCTTCCTTGTGCGATTTTCTGCCCATGATGGTATCATGCTAACTCCAAAAAGAAACTACTCTGACTCAAGTCTTCAATTTTTGACCAACATCTGAACAACCTGAACTAAAATTACTCTCATTACTGATTTCTGTTAGGAAAAAAAAAATGATTAAGAATCATACACCTACCACAGCTGTTTTGGTTTCTGATCAATTTTAAACTTCCATGTTCTTTTTATATTGTAATCTCAATCTTGGCATTTACAACAGACTATTCTGGCCCTGACATTTTGTCTTTTGTTGAGGAAACTGATTACTGGAACCTTCCGAGATCCGATTAAAAGCATCAAACATGAATCAGACTTTTAAAGAGAGCCTGAGTGGAACCTCTCAGAGATCTGCATTCATCTTATAGTTTCCTTTTGTCCACCGGATAAGTCCATTAGCCACTAACCGAAGAAACATAAATGTTCAATTATCCTGAAATAACAGATTCAGGGAGGCCTGGGATTCCTGCCTTTTTGTTTTATTCTCACTGGATCACAGACAGAAAGCCATGAAAAGAAACTACTACTGTAATCACCCATCAATACTCAGGAGCCCTGGTCTGAGAAAGACAGTAAAGGAAATGGGGAAGGATTTTATGCCTTTGAAAGCTTAGAGTAAATTTTGGTGAGCCAAGACAAAAGTGAATCATGGTTAGTTAGAACTTGGGCTCTTTGCAGATGGGTCAGAAAGATGGTATGGGTGAAATCCCCCCACCCCAACACACACACACACACACACACACACACACACACACACACACAAGTGTGAATAACTCTGACTGTTCTCTGTTCTCACTGTTAATGAGGGAGAAAGTAGGCAGAACGCTGGAAGACAGACAGATATCCAAAACTGGGAAAAGATCTAAACTGATCAAAAGCACCTGTGGCAGAATCCCACTCATCGCAGAGATGACCCAATGCCACAGTCATCACTGTCCATCTTTGATAGAACACCCTCTGCCAATTCTGTCCTGAGGATCTTCATTTTTCTCACCAGTGGTTCTTTAAAAAAATGCCACCCTTGCTGTCCCTTTCCTTACTGTTCAAGTAAGGAAACCTTGTCTGTGAGGATATGCATGTGAACATGCTTGCCAGAGAATGTCTGTGGCTGTTCTTCACAGAGACTTCCTTTATGAAGGACACTGATGATCTCCATAAGATCAACTTCACTTTTCTCCCTCTCTTTTTCTTCCCTCTCTCTCTCTCCCTTCTTCCCTCTCTCTTTCCCTCCCTCCTCCTTTCTTCTTCCCTCTTTTCCTCTCTCCATTTTTTTTCTTTCAACCCTGGGTGTTGAACGTCGGGCCAGGCATGTGCTAGGTGACAGCTCAATCAGTTACATCCCCACCCAACTCTTTCCCGTTCCCACCATACTTGATTGCTCAACCATATCCTCTTTTATCTTATTTTTCTTCATCATTTTTAATTTGTAAGATCGCCAGGATAATATAATCTAATTCTCTCGACATCGGTACCTACTTCTTAAATATTTTCATGTTATGCAGTGTTAGTTTCACAAGCAGAGACTTGTACAAATGCAGAAGGAATCAGACCAGACTGAAGGTTCTGTAGATACTGTCTTAAGATTCCTAAGAATTTGATATTTGAACTAGTATTTTACTTCTCAAGCCTGATGCCCATAAGGTAGCATGGGGGTAGGATTGTGTGCATTGTGTACACACATGCTTTCTCCATGCACAATAGTTCAGTGCAGATTCTTCGATTAGCATTGCTTAAGAGATCTGGCAGAGAGAGATCTTGAGGCTAAGGGCTGAGCTTTCCATTTGAATCAGAGCAGGAGCAAATATGGAGATAAAGTGTAGAGCAGAGACTAAAGGAAAAGCCACCCAGAGTCTGTCCCACCTAAAGATTCATCACATATACAGTTACCAAACCCAGACACTATTGTGGATGCCAAGATGTGCATGCTGAAAGGAGCCTGATATAGCTGTCTCCTGAGAGGCCCTGCAAATACAGAGGCAGATGTTAGCAGCCAACCATTGGACTAAGTGTGGAGTCCCTAATAGGGGAACTAGAGAAGGGACTGAAAGAGTTGAAGGGGTTTGCAACCCCACAGGAAGAACAACAATATCAACTAACAAGACTCCCCCAGAACTCCCAGGGACTAAGACATCAACAAAGGAGTACACATGGCCCCAGCTGCAAACATAGCAGAGGACAGCCTTGTCATGCATCAATGGAAGGAAAGGTCCTTGGTCTTATGAAACCTTGATAGATGCCTCAGTGTAGAGAAATGCATGTTGGGAAGTGGGAGTGGGTGGGTGGGTGGAGGAACACCCTCATAGAAGCAGGGGGACAGAGGATGTGATAGGGTGTTTCCAGGAGGGTGGGAAACTGGGAAAGGGTATAACATTTGAAATGTAAATAAAGAAAATATCCAATAAAAAAGAAAAGCAGAAAGAAGGTAATAGCCATCAATCACAAATATGTTCCATTCTGTATGCTAGCCAATCACTGTCACAAAAGAGTGACAGAAGTGGGAGAACGAGGACTTTTCATTCTCTCCTAGCCAACTTCTCAAGTCTCCATATACATATTTTATTACCTGTTTGTGTGTGTGTGTGTGTGTGTGTGTGTGTGTGTGTGTGTGTGTGTGCGGGATGTCTGCTCCAAATAGCATGTAACACTATCTGAAATAAGGTAGGTCCTCAGTAAATGTGTGCCAACTGAGTAAATAAATTAAAAAACACACAAGATTGGTAGCTGTGATGGCTAATCTTGGTTGTCAGCTTGACTACACCTCAACTTACCTAAAACCTAAATAGTTGGGTACACCTATGATAGATTTATTTTTATATTGATTGGATCACTGGAGGTAGGAAGACTCATCCTAAATCAGGCTTTTGGTGGCATCCCACATTCTAGGACATGGAAAAAGGAAGCTATTGCTTTTTACCTGCTTGCCCTCACTCTTGCTAGCAAGTTCATCTATTCTGCTGCTGCGGCATTCCTGCACTGGTGTTAGAACCTATTTCTTGAGGATTCTAACATGGACTGAAGACCAGTTGAGACATCCAGCCTGTTGGACTGAACAAGTATCAGACTGGTGGCCTTTCCATCTGGTGACAATCATAGTTGGACTAAGGAGAACACAGTCTGTAAAGCACTCTAATAAACCCCCATTTAATACCTGTTCTACCAGTTCTGTTCTTCTAGAGGTTTGGTTACATTTCCTCTCAGGATGGTGTGTATATGTCTTTATCTACACACAAGTGTATGCACATGTGAAATCACTGGTATATACATATATTTATGGACTAACCTAGAACTTCCATACCCATTTCTGTGTCTCATTCACTTGTATCAGGAACAGATTGGGATAGAATTGACTCTGGACTCTGGCAAATGATGGCTGATTATTTTGTGGTCAGTTTTATGCCCCAGCTGTAGATTTTAGCCCAGTAATGAGGAGGGGGCCTTGATGAATGTTGAAAGGATGAACATTGGGACTGTGTTCTACCGGTTGAGACAGAAGCATTCATTCTGACTCTTGGTGTCATCAAGAATGCTTGGGCTTCTGCTGGCATGAAACTGACATTAAAGAAGAGTGCTTGCTTAGAATGAGGCAAAGAGACAAAGGGATTCGATGTTTGTAGTGAGTCACCATGCTAGATCTTCTGGTAAAAAACATCCTATTGCCTTCCTTCTTTGCTCTCTGTTGTCTCCTGTTTCCAAGCTGCTGCTTGGTAAATTCATCTTTAAGACAAACCCTTTATGCCTCAAGTCTTTTGCCAGGATATGTCTTTAAGGCATCATTTAACCAATCAAATGAGACTGACTGTAGGCTAAGGACTAAGGTTAGATTCCTAAAAATGTTTGCTGAACATTTGAAATCTTCCCTACTCTAGGTTTAAAACATTTCAAAACAAAATAAGTAAAGTTTACTTTATAAAACTCACAAACACAGCCTGGCAGTGGTGGCACATGCCTTTAATCCCAGAACTCTGGAAACAGAGGTAGTTCTCTGTAAGATCAAGGCCACTGGCCTTAAACAAAACACTTTCAAAAAATGGGTGCAAATAACTAATGTTTCATGATTTTTAAGCAAAAATAGAGTGTTTGTTCATTATAAAGGAACTCTAGAACTTTGTTTGTTCACTGAATTCCCACCCCTGTAGAGTTCTTAGAACTCCTGAAAAGTATAAATTTCTCTCCCTAGGCTTTAGCCATCATGCTGTAGAGAAATACTTAAATAGAAGCATGTGCTGTAATAACTGGGTTCTCTCATTAAATTCCTCTTTAACGAAAGCCTGCATTGGTAACTGGTGTTAGATTTTTCTCCCTTAGTTCAAATAGAACCTTGGCTACAAAATCTCACAGATAAAATCCAAAGACTAATAAGAAATTTTCACATTTTATAGTTTTCCTGAAAGCACAGTATATTCACAGTGGTGAATAGGGCAGCTCACTTCACAGTCATCAGAAAGTATTGGGAACTACCTGAAGAAGCTGTGTCCCAACCCCTTCCAAGGGCCACGTGGCTCTCAATAACCTATCTTCCTTTCACAAGGCCCCATCTCCCAAAGCTGCTACCACCTTCCAACACTACCATCATTTTGGAAACAAACTTTTAACTTGTAAGCCTTTGGGGGACATTTAAGATCCAAACTATCACAATATATCCTCCTGTTTTAAAAATTAATAATATAAGAATAAGTTATTTTCAAAGGAAGCTTGTTGCTTCAACAATATCATAGCTATGTGTACATGTGGGCACACACACACACACACACACACAGAGCACTGTACCTCAGAACTTTTGTCTTCTTCAGACTTGTAATTTGTGTGTGTGTGTGTGTGTGTGTGTGTGTGTGTGTGTGTGTATGTGTGATCGGAAAACTGAACTAATCATAAATTCCCTTTAAAGTATAAATTTACTTCAAAGACACAGCTTTGGTTGCTAAGTCACAGCTTCTAAATAGTGTCTCCAAATTTTAACAACTTCAAATAGACACTTCAGCGCTGGTTGTTTTGAAGCAGAACAGGAACGTACTATAATGATTATTATATCCTATTTTAAAGTGCAGTACTGTGGCAAAGTTTCTTAAATATGCCAGTGAAAATTAGTTTTAAAGGCATTGTGTGATGTTCACTAAAACTTCTGCAATTTGAAAGGAGAAAGTTTTTCATAACAATTTAGATCCTTAATAGACATGGCGAAGTTACCGGGGAGCTCTAACTTGGGAACATTCTGCTCTCAACGGGGGAGAATGAAGCAGGGATCTGAGGGTCTTAATAATTTAGGGTACAGATGGCAATAATAGGGGAGGAGTTGAAGGTGGAAGGGGAAGTGGAAAAGAGTCACTATTTCTGTACTCTTTCACTTTTCTTTTGTCTCTAGTGCCTTTCCCAAACTATTATACTTGTCCCCAGATTCACTCCATCTTCCCTAGAGTACCAGGTCAATGTAATATTCTGGTTCTCTAGAGAGACAGAAGCAACAGAATGAGTGAATACAGACAAACATGCATAAATACATGCACACACATACATACAAACCTACCTACCTACATACATACATAAATACATACATAGATATATACAAACATATAGATGCAAGCATACATATGAGATGTATAGAAAATACATAAGATGATATCTTATATTGCCTTAAGCAATCTCACAGAAACCATCTAAGAGTGGCTACCTCTTGCCAGAGAGGTCAACCGATGAGTCCATGAGGCTGGCCTTCTCATAAGTCCTAACCTGACAACTCTGGAGAGTTCTTGGAGATCCATGGGTCCTTAGTCTTTGCTGGAAGCACAGAGAAGCTGGTACAAGTATCAGCAAATAAATCAGCAGCAGCAACAGGGTAAATGAAGTTGGCATTGAGAGACAGAAATGGACATAGAGGCAGAGACAGAGAAGCCACTGAAGAGAAAGGAGGATCTGGGATGCTACCAAAAGGGGTAGCACCAGGGTGGGTCTCCCCCACTGCATATACTAAGGATGGGTTTCTCCAACCAATTAAGGCAATCTACGTAATTCTCACAGGCACCCACTGGCCACAGTTCCTCACATTAGAGGCCCTGTAAAAATGATTAAAAGCTGTAGCAAATAATCTTGAAAAACTAACCCTCGAAGTGAGGAACACAGAAATTAAGTCATTGCCTAGGGAATCCAGAGCACTTTAGCTGGCTGGAAGTGTGAGTATTTCTCCAGTTTTATGAGCCTACCCATCAGGTCAGTATCATATAATGGTTCAAACTGCCAGCAGCATCCTTATGGGGAAGAGCTCGACATGGTCTGCTCCAACTCAGATTCAAGGACGTGCTGGAATCTTTTCTCTAGACCTGGAAATTCTGAATTAGTTGACTATTACAGACCAATGCAGGGAACACCAAGTACAAACAGCACTGGCCAACCCAAGGGTATACAGTATTGTGGCGCGGAAGAGCTGCAGCCATTGTGCTTTATTGGTATTGTGTTTCATGAATGTATAGGTTAAAGTATCAGAAATGAATTACATTCTCAGGACAGCTGTATGCAGGCAGATGAGGTCCAGGGCATTGAAAACAGTCTTTGCCACGTGTAGGTAGTATAGAAAAGTGGCTCTGTATGGCAGCCAGTTGCAAACTTCATTTGTGCCACATGACCAGAAGCGTTTCTAAGAAATTCACTAGTGTATACTCAAGGAATTCAGTGCTGTGATTACCAATGTAACCAAGCCGAACTGAGATGCATTCCACTGACAATTACCTGCTTCAAAGGTAGCCAGAGGAATGTTACGTTTCTTTAGCAACATGTAAATAGTGATCACCATCACATTCATATTTATGTGCTCTTTGGAAGTGTCTTCCACATTCCTGAGGTTGTGACACATTGCTTCCCAGCTCTGTGCAAAGGTGTGGGGGTGTCTGCTGTTTATGAGGAACAACTTTGGGAGGAGGTGTGTACTGCTTTCGTAGGCTGAAGCTAACTTGGGTGGAGACCTCAACCACATGCTCCCTTGGCACACAAAGCAGGTGTTCCTGGTGTTTAAAGACTGTGCTCACCCATTCAGCAGGGGCACATGTCAGGAAGCACTCCTGAGCCAATAGCCGTAGGATGGCAGGCAGCTAGAGTACTTGGGAATCACAGATAGCTGGGGCATTAAAAAAAAAAGCTACTTAGAAAACTTCAAAGTACCAGCTTTAAAATATTTATGTCATCCTTTATGTAATATGTAGCAAACAAATAATGAGGCAAAAAAATTGAACTGTTGATTTTGCTTTAATTATTAATTTTACTTCATTGAATTTTTTATTTGTTTTACATCCCGAATCCAGTTTTCCCTTGCTACTGTCCTCCCAGTCTCTCCCTCTTCTCCCCTCTCCCATCCATCCCTCCTCCCCTTCTCAGAAAAGTGGAGGCCTCCCAGAGATATCAATCAGCTTTGACATAGCAAGTTGCAGTAAGACTACACACATCCTCTTCTATTGAGACTAAACAAGGCAGCCCAGTTGGGAGAAAGGGATCCAAAGGCAGGCAGTATAGTTAAAGGCATCCTCTGCTCCCATTTTAGGACTCCCACATAAAGACCCTGCTGCAATACTGTTACATATATATCCATCCCATCTATATTCTCTGGTTGGTGGTTGAGTCTGTGAGCCCCTATGGTCTGTCGTTAGTTGATTCTGTATGTTTTCTTGTGGTATCCTTGACACCCCTGGCTCCTTCAATCATCTGCCCCTGTCTTCTGCAGGATTCCCCCAGCTCTACTTAATGTTTGTCTGTGGGTCTCTGCATTAATTTCCAACAGTTGCTGGGTGAATGCTCTCTGATGACAGTTATGCTAGGCTCATAGTTTCAGGGGTGGAATCTCTGGGCTCTCTCTTATGGAATGGGTCTCAAACTGGGCCAGACACTGGTTGGGCCTTTTCTCAAATTCTTCTCCATCTTTTACCCATGTGCATCTTGTAGGCAGGACAAATTGTGTGTTTCAGATTTTGTGGCTGGGTTTAATTTTTCAAATTTGAAGAGGTTATTTGGAGTTTATGTATACAAGTGTGTGTGTGTGTGTGTGTGCTTGTGTGTGCATGCACATGCTCATGAAGTCCAGAAGAAGGTGTTGGTTGCCCCTAAAACTGTAGTTACAGGTGGTTGTGAGCCACCCAGCAGAGGTGATGAGAATTGATTTTGACCTTGTGTCCTCTATAAGGGAAGCAAGCTCTCTTAACTACTTAGACATCTTTCCAGCCCAATGACTGATTTTTTTTGTAATACATGTGAATTAACTCTACTCATCCACCCTAAGATTTTCCCTACAGCAGATACTTTTAAATGGCTAGCTTCATAAACCCACATTGTTTACATCTCTTGGGTTTACATACTACAAGCACCGAGAAGTATCAGCTTCATGTTGGTAGTGGAGGTGAAAACATGCCTGCCTAGAGACTATTCAGTAATACCATTTTCATAGATGAAGGGCTGAAAGGCATCCATTGAATATGCAGTTTTCCTGGCTTTAAACTTGCTGAGGGAACAGGAATAGTAAATCACCCAAATGCTTCCCAAGCTAGTAGCCTGAAATTAGAACTACTTTAGAAATTACTCCAATGAAGCACTATTAATGGCCCGTGTAAATTCATTCTGACAGATAAGCTGAACTTCCAGGTGACTGGGGCTACACTTATTTCAAATGCCACCCATGCCCCACCGAAGTCTAAGATAAGTCACTACTGTTGAAGACAGTTCAGATACCGAGCCCAGGGGTCCTTGAGCTGGAAAGGACACAAATGTCTCCTCTCTGAGGACTAGCTTTCAGGATACGTGAAGGTTCCATGCAAGCCTCTAAAGGAGGGATGCACTGGTAATCTTACCCAGTGGTGACACCTGCGAACCACAGTAACGCCAAGCACGGCATGATAACCCGAAGGGTGTAGAAGTAGCACGCATAACTTGATGGTGTAACCAACATCTCTCTAATAGGACTTAAGGTTTACTCGGTAAGAGAGGAATCAGGCCTAATTATTAGAAACCTAGCCAACTACCCAGGGCTAGAAGTCATGGACCTAGAGGAAGAACCTGCAACTATCACTTTACTCAACAAGATAACCCCTAATGACAGTCTAATATTTGTCCTTCAAAGCACAGATAAGCGTAGTTCTCATCCCTCATCAATGTCACTTCTTGTTGCAATAGGTGGAGACCATTATATAAAACCACAACCAACCAAAATGCAGAGTTGCAGAGCCCGGTCCCAGTGGGTACATCTACAACACAATTCCTACATTTAAGGCTCAGGAAAGATGAAACAAAACAATGACAGAAAAACTGCAGGATCCAGAAGATCAAGGAGTTTGACGTCCCCTAGGAATGTCAGCAGCTACACTTCTAAATTCTCACCAACATGACTGCCTAAACATGAATTTAACAAGGAAAACACCAAAAGGCATGTTAATGTGGACTGGGAAAGCCCCAAAACCTTCAACTATACACAAAGAACTACAGGCATCAGAGGAAAAGTTGGAAGCACAACAATCGCTCTTACTCAGTTTCTTTTTCCAATAAGGATGATCAGCTCTGAAAATACACATACAAGTAACATTATACAAACTGACCAGGTTGTACTTATAAATTTATGGACACACACACTATACATTCCTAATAATGAGGGAGAGAGAGAGAGAGAGAGAGAGAGAGAGAGAGAGAGAGAGAGAGAGAGAGAGAGAACACGCAAGAATTTGAAATAGAGCAAGGAGGGGCATATGGGAGAGTTTGGAGGGAGTCAAGGGAAGGGGAGGAAATGATATAATTATAATCTCAAAATTAAAGAGTTCTGAAAAATACCACTCAGCTACAAAAAGGAAAGAATGTTAGGTCCATAAAATTGTTGTGTAGTGGAAAGACTCTCCATTATTCTGGTAGGGAGAGTATTCTGGTATGTGGGCATTACATAAATATTAGCCATTAGCATGCAGCCAGAGCAAATGAGATTGCTTTGCCCAGTTACTGCTTCCAAGGTAACAAGGAACACTTAACCCACTGCTTTCCAGAAAAGTGCTCTCACTTAGAGCACTTCCTTTCCTTTCCCAGAGTGCAGCAGTACACCACTGCTTCTCTTCCCTACAGGGCACTCGATGCTTAGAGCTGAAGTGCCAGCTTTCAGAAGCACAGCTGTGGTTAGGGATCATGGGGCAGCTTTTCAGACCCTCTGGGCTAAAACTGCCTCCTGACACAAGCCTATCAGATTTCTGGAAAGGAACATCGTGTGCTCAAGCTTTTGAGGAGGATGCGTGGGAACAGGTCTTCGAGGCTGTTACTTGTCTAAGATGTTCTTCCTTCTTGAAGAAAAAGGCTATAGATGAACTTGCCAAGGACCCTTCATTCCTTTCTAGCTTTCTTCACTCAAGACCTGCTGGAGAGGAAAAAGGCAAGCTGCCTTAACTAGATATTGTTCCATGTAATGCCTGGGAAGCTTTCTTGAATAGAGGTATGGATGACTCTACAGGTAAAGGCACTTTCTGCCAAGCCTAACGGATGGACTTGATTTAGGTCCCCAGGACTCCTGTGCTGCAAAGAGAGAACGGACTCCCATAAGTTGTCGTCTTACCTCCACATGCTAGCCATGACATGTACACCTTCCTCCAGTAAAGAAAATAATATAGTCAAGTATACCAACTTTTCCTGTACTTACAAATGATGCAATAGACAAGACTTCTCATTTCATGTGATATATTTATAGTAAATGTTCTTGATTTTTATAGGAAAGACTATTTTTAACACAACTTTAATACACACACACACACACACATATATGCATGCAGATGGGTGTTTTGCTTGTATGTATGAGTGCTGCATTCATGTGTATGGAATCCCTGGAACTGGAGTTACAAAGACTTGTGAGCTGCCCAATAGATATCGAGAAACAAATCTCTTTAAGAGCAGACAGTGCTTTTAATTGATTAGTCTAAGAGCAGCACAGTTTGCTTTTGTTTGTTTGTTTTGAGAAAAGGGCTCACTGCAGAGCCATGGCTGGCCTGCAAGTCACAGAGATCTGCCTGCCTCTGCCTCTGCCTCTTCATTGCTAGAATCAAAGATATGCACCATCACCCCTAGCAAAGATCACTGTTAATTGTAAGCTTCAATATATTTAAAGTCAATTACACTGGTGATCTTTAAGCCTATTAGCTTAGAGAGTAAAGCAGATTTAGCCTATAAACTGTGCTTTCTAATTGTTTCTGTTAATAAAATTTAATCCTGATGTAAATTGAGACATTTCAGCTAGTTTCCGAACATCGGGGGAAGGTAACCAGGAGCCTACCATAGTCTAAAATCCTTTTATTTACATCTAACCTTAGCAAACAATGTGATTCTTTAAACTTCACTTGCATTTGCAACTTCATATTGCAGTGACATATTTCAGGATGTCACTGGTGAGGACTTGATGCTTCGTGTAGGGAACTAAAGAACATTTTCATGCCTCTGTTGATATAGAGGCATAGGTGACAGAAATGTTCCCACGGTTTGGTTCCATACCCACTTCACTGGAAAATACAATTACAGAAACTGTAATTAGATTCTAAGTTAAAGATACCCGATTTCAGGACAGACAATAATAATGTAACTTCATTCCTCTAGGCTTGGGGACATATTCAGGAACTGAGGCAGAACACACTGGCATCATGAAAAAAGGAAGTGAATGAACAATGGCTACAAGCCCATGTGACTGCAGAGCTCATACCGTAGGACATGCATGACGACTGACACAAGGAAGACACAAGGCTGCCCCAACGGAGCTGGGATCAGTCTCACCAACTGAGAGGACTGATGGCTTCCTCTGCTTCACTGTAATGGCATCTCCTATCTTGAGCCTTACAAAATTGCCTGTTCTCAGTGTGCGTCTCCAGAAAAATCACACACAATTACTCTATTCTGGGAGGATCCTGACCCATTTCTGGAATTCTCCACCACCACCCCACTTTAACTCACAAATAACTCTCGCTCCCACTGAAGTTTTCTGATAGGATGCTATCCAGCATCCCAGGCAGGGTGTCTCTTTTTAGGAACCCAAACACACTTCTTGAACACGTCCTTAGTTTCTCCCTGGAATAAACTTCCTCCAATTCTTTATTTTTCACTTGTCTCTGAACTCTATCTGATGGTGAGAGGAAGTTGTAAATCATGAGTAGAAGTTTTGAGCTGGTCTCTCTGAGACTTTCTCATCCTTTACCACGAGTGATATAACCAAAAGAAAATAACAAAGGATGTGTAGGAGACTGCAAATCAAAGTTATATGAGCAAATAAACTCTACTTGCAAGTGCCTTCAACATTCTCACCGAACCAGGTCAGAGAACTTGTTAGCTTCACAGCAGGTCTCATGAGTATCTCCTTACCTGCTGGCATCTTAACACTTATACTTCTATTTACTTTCATGGCCAGGAGCTGAATCCAGGTCCTCCTGTGTGCTAGGCACATGCTCTATTATTGAGCTACACAGTGTGCTGGCTCTTTCCAGACTGATCTTTGACCACATCATCCCTGGACTAGTTTAATTCAGCTGGTCTTGAAGACATCATCTTTCCAGTTTCCTTTCATCCTTTGTCCATGGTTTCCCTCACCTACACCAGAGTTCCTGATAATCCTCCCTTCCATAGATTAGTTGTATTTTTCTTGTTTCATGCCTCATTTCACTAGTGTTGAAAATGGGACCTCCTGAACATTATGTGGTAATTGTCGAGTTACCATCTCACCATGACTTGGGTTTGCTGTTTCTGTCTGCTGTGGGGTGGAGTTAGTTGTTTAGTAATTTTTCTAAACATTTTTATTAGCCTATATGTTACAAATTTTCAATTGTAAGAATACAGTTGGATGACATTAAGTAAAATTATACTGCTGTATTTTCCAAGCACCACTGCCACCTATTTACCAAATGTACTCATCTCAGACTCAATTCTGCACCCACTAAATAATACCTTATTCTCATCTCTAACTAGTGCCTGACAACTGTCTTTTTCTGTCTGTATGTTTACTCTACATATTTTACATCATTAGAGTTATACAAGTATCTATCCTTTTTGTCTGGATAATTTTATTTAATAAAATGTCTGCAAATTCTAACACTTTTCTAACTTGTGTCCAATTTTCTTTACTTTTTAAAGGTGGATAAATTTCCATTTGGTGTACATATCACATCCCATTCATATAGGCATCCATTGATGTAAATTTTGTTTGTTTCTACCTTTTGACTATTGTAAATAACGCTTTATGAAAAGGAAGTAAAAATATGTCTCAGTCCCTGCTTTCAATTATTTGGGCATATATTCTCAGAAGTATACTTGCTGGATTAAAATTTGGAAACCCACAATATCATTTTCCATGGCAATTGCAGCATTTCAAATCCCTGCCACGAAGGAGAAAAAGAGTCTCATCTTTTTACATTATAAGTAAATCTTGGTACTTCCAGTTAATTTTAGTATTATTTTAAAATGACAGCCATATTGGTCTAAGTGCAGTGGTATTTCATCTGGCTTTGATTGACATATCTTCCATGGTCTCTAATACTGTGAACCTTTTCCTGTGTTTGTTGTTCATCAGTGAACCAGCACTAGAGAAATGTATGTATATCTTCATTCATTCTAGTCAATTGTTTTTTTCAAGGTTATATTTTAATGCAGTGTGCTACTAAAGCTGCTGCTCTGTTAGTAGATTAGGTAGTAATTTAACATAAATTTCCCTAACTACACCCACAGACACACAGATACACACACACACACACACACACACACACACAAACCCTTTGCACACTTTTTTTTAGATTGTCTTGTGTTGGACTCTTTGTTGTTGCTTATCATAGGTATCTAAAGCTCTATGCAGTAATTTAATATAAACTTCCATAACTACACACACAGACACACACACACACACACACACACACACACACACACACACACCCTTTGTACACCTTTTAAGATTGCCTTGTGTTGGACTCTTTGTTGTTGCATAGCATAGGTATCTAAAACTCTATGCAGTAATTTAACCTAAACTTCCCTAACTACACACACACACACACACACACACACACACACACACACACAATCTTTGCATACCTTTTTAGATTGTCTTGTGTTGGACACTTTGTTGTTGCTTAGCCTAGGTATCTAAAATTCTCTCTGAGCTTTCATTTCCTAATGTTATATCACCGTGAGTTAAGATGGAAGGAAAAGCTTAGAGTTCTTTTTTTTTAAAGTATCTGTCCTACCTGGGACATCTGCATAATTGTAGATGCCTCATTACATGGAAGTGTGTCTTCAGAATCATTATCCCTGAAGCAATTCTCTGTTCAGCCTCTTCTCTCAGGATTTATGCATGCCTATTTTTTTTCTACCAACTGTCATCTTTTGCTCTAGGTGGCTAGTTCATTTAACTCTCAAAGTTTCTCAGAAATAATTTATATACCAGCTTGTATTGCCTCAGAGACTTCTAAACTGGGGAGTGGGGAGTCAAGAAACGTCTGTTATTCCTCCAAGAAAGCCCAAATACATCAACATGGACAAAGATTCCTTGGTAATAAAGCCTGCATTGTGGGGGCACCGGACTACGTATCCTCACTAAGCACACAGCTTCTGTATGTGAGAGCACTGCCATACTGAGGCCAGGGTAAGCGACAACATCACCATGGTCGCATGTGTCAGCTGCACCGGAGTCCGACAGCTAACGAACAGTTGTGAGGTTCACCTTTGGTGTGTCTACAATGGTCTTTCTAGAGAGAATCATAGAGAATCATCTGTGTCTACAATGGTCTCCCTAGAGAGAATCATAGAGAATCATCTGTGTCTACAATGGTCTCCCTAGAGAGAATCATAGAGAATCATCTGTGTCTACAATGGTCTCCCTAGAGAGAATCATAGAGAATCATCTGTGTCTACAATGGTCTCCCTAGAGAGAATCATAGAGAATCATCTGTGTCTACAATGGTCTCCCTAGAGAGAATCATAGAGAATCATCTGTGTCTACAATGGTCTCCCTAGAGAGAATCATAGAGAATCATCTGTGTCTACAATGGTCTCCCTAGAGAGAATCATAGAGAATCATCTGTGTCTACAATGGTCTTTCTAGAGAGAATCATAGAGAATCATCTGTGTCTACAATGGTCTCCCTAGAGAGAATCATAGAGAATCATCTGTGTCTACAATGGTCTCCCTAGAGAGAATCATAGAGAATCATCTGTGTCTACAATGGTCTTTCTAGAGAGAATCATAGAGAATCATCTGTGTCTACAATGGTCTCCCTAGAGAGAATCATAGAGAATCATCTGTGTCTACAATGGTCTCCCTAGAGAGAATCATAGAGAATCATCTGTGTCTACAATGGTCTCCCTAGAGAGAATCATAGAGAATCATCTGTGTCTACAATGGTCTCCCTAGAGAGAATCATAGAGAATCATCTGTGTCTACAATGGTCTCCCTAGAGAGAATCATAGAGAATCATCTGTGTCTACAATGGTCTCTCTAGAGAGAATCATAGAGAATCATCTGTGTCTACAATGGTCTCCCTAGAGAGAATCATAGAGAATCATCTCTGTCTACAATGGTCTTTCTAGAGAGAATCATAGAGAATCATCTAAGGGAAAAGACAGGTTTAGGATGTAGGTGGCACCGTCCCATATTCTGGGGTCTCAGTTTGAACAGAAAGGGGAAAGTGGAAAGGCCAACTGGGTGATAGCATTGAACACTGTGCCTCATTGTCTCCTGTGATGATGTGAGCAATCAGTGTCCATGGCCATCAGCAGATGGTCCCACCATCACAGCTTTCTGGTGAGATGAACAGCATCCCCTGCACAGTGCACTCAAACAAGCCGGCTTGCTGGATATTTTGGGTATTTGTTCACAGCAATAAAAACAATAGCGAGCATAGTCACAAAGCTCTCCCATTACGTTAAAAATGACCTTTTCTTGATTTAGCATATGCGTAGCTGCCTAGACCTCTGTATCCTTTGCAGAGGTTTGACAGCACATCAGTTAACAGAGGTTTTGTTGTTATTGTTTGCTTTATCCATGGTTTTCTGGAGGAATGGGCCTTTGGAGCTTCTCTTGCTGTACTGACCATTAACCATAAGGATGTGTAGACCCACATCCTTAATAGAATTGAAAACACTTTAGTGGTGGGTCAGGCAAAGAGTCATATGTGTCAAGTTTATAATTTGATCTTTGAAGTGAAAAAGGTAGTTCTGGCTATCTACATAGATTCTCTCCCTCTCCTACTTTCACCCAAGGTCATTGTGGTAGTTTGAAGGCAAATAATGCTTGCTGATTCATGTTTGAATACTTACTCTCCAACTGGTGCGACTGTTTGGGAAGGATTAGGAGGTGTGGCCTTACTGGCGAAGGTATGTCCCTGGAGATGAGCTGTGAGGTTTCAAAATCCCAGGCATTCTCAGTTAGCTCTGTCTGCCTCCAACTTGCAGGCTAATATGTGTGCTCTCAGGTTTTCTGCATTCATGCCTTTCTCTGTCATCACATACACTAAACCATCAAAATCATCAGCCCAATTAAACACTTTTATAAATTGTGTTTGTCTTTGTGCTTTGCCACACCGTTAGGAAAGTAACGAATATAGCTATCCAGACCAACTCTGAGACCAAAGCTATTCTCATAAACTCACAGACTATCTGTACCAATACCCCAAACAAGGTGATCCATAAAAACTGGAATGTTTCACATCTTTCAATGGGGAACAGGGCTTGGGCTTTTATGGTTTCAGCATTGGGTCTCTAAAGACACATTTTCTAGCCCCTGCCTGACCCTAACTCTTTCCTGGAAGGGTTATGCTCCTTCCTGTATTTCCTATAAATCTCTGTTTCTCTCCAATGGCTTTTAAGTGTTTCCTATAAACGTGACAAAGACAAAGCAAGTGAGACACTCAGTGTAATGATAAGGTGTCGCCCATGTGTGTGTTGGAGGATATGGCATGTGCTCTTATCATAAATGTTACAGCAGCGATTTGGGTGTCAGGGCTTCATCAGAAGCATCTGAAAAGGTTTCAGCTGGAGAATAGACTATAATTTCCATGTCTGCCCCAAATAATCAGCCACTGACAGGCTAGAAATTCTTAGCAGTAAAGATTGAGCCAATTTTCTCTATTTCATAAAAGCACATTATTTTCACAAAGAAACTTTTAAATGATGTTAGGCTGGATTGAAGTCGCATGAAAGAGACACTGAGTCACGGGAATGGTTTTTAAATGGAAAGAAGTTTAATAAGTGACTGTGAGTGCTGAACAGTGTGCTGGTGTGACAGTGATTGGTGTGTTGGACAGCCTACCTCTGAAAAGATCTGCTGGATAATAATTAAAGCACGTAGGTTACTCTCAGCATTGGAAAATTCTTTCCAAGCTAATTCAGATCAGTATGTAAGCTCTTAGCTACTGACCAGTGCCATGCCTTGCCGGCCTTCATATTCCCTGCCTTGATGGTTGTAAACCTACACCCTGCGACTGTGATCAAGGCCACCAAATTTTCTTCTATAAGTTCTCTTGGTCATAGCATCTCTTTCACAGCATTAGAACATTAACTAAGGCACCAAGTCACTGGGGACTTAATCTACGGCCTTGGGTGTACAAGGTAAGCGCTGCTTACAGAATTCCCTTCCCAGTCCTTTTTACTTCTGCAAGGTCTGAAGTTCGTGTTGAACTCAGCAAAGACAGGACTTGAACTTTTCAATCCTCTTGCCTCGGCTTCTTGAGTAGCTGAGATGACAGACCTGTGCCATTGTGCCTAGTGGTGGTAAATGTATACTCACAACACTATGGCCAGTACTTCGACTCCTTGTTTATTACTTAAAAGAGATGAAATATAGCCATTTAATGACTTGTCCATAATACCTTTTTCATATTAATCTCAAATTGGAAATAACTGAAAGCTCCACAAACTGGTAAAGTGATAAGTAAATTATAGCATATTAAGAGCTGCATGTAGCAGTGAGTTGCTGATATCCAAGCTATCAATGATTCTCAGTATTATAATGTTTACAGCAATAGTTTTTCAACTGCCCTAATGTTACAATCCTTTAATACACTTTCTCATGTTGTAGTGATCTGACCATGAAATTATTTTTCTTGTTGTTTCACAACTGTAATTTTGCTGCTGTTATGATTCATAATATAAATACCTCTGTTTCCCAATGGTCTTGGACAATCCATGCGAAAAGGTCATTTGATCCCCAAAGGAGACCATAACCCACAGGTTGAGAACCACTGGTTTAAAGAAATAGACACAACGGATATTCTAATATATGATCCCACTTATATTAAGCTTAAGTAAAGGGAAAATATGCTATGGTAGTTGGAAACAGGTTGGTGGTTAGCTGGAAACTGCATGGGGATTGATAAGAAAATAATACAGAGGCAACTTTCTGGACAGATTAAATGTATATATCATAATCTGAGTGCTGATCTTGTGTTCCCAGAAAGCTGTATAATTGCAAGGAAGAATATACTTAATATTTGTATTATCTGGGGTTTGGGGATGTAGTCTGTGGCAGGGCATCTGCCTAGCATGTACTGAACCCCTTGGCTCAAGCTGAAGCTGAGCCCACTCTTTAAAGCTCCCCTAAAAGCATTGAATATTCTGTGGTGAGCTGCTTCTTGGAGATAACAGGTGATTTTATGATGGCCCCTGATAGGAATGGTGTTTTGGAATCATTTACTTTGATCTTTTCTGACTTCATTGTTGATTCTTTTCCCATACCTCAAATACTGTCAATAGTCATATCAGTAAGAATAAAGACTTAAAGCATTAAAATCTTCTGGGAGGTGTATGGGTGGAAATATATGAACCACAAGAAAAAGTCATCTTTCTGTCCTTAGAAGATAATGGTTGTTGAAGAATTGAGTAGTCAATAGAACTGAAAACCAAATTTTTGTGTACCAAATGCTCGTGGCATCTTAGGAAATGATTCCATTCTGTACTGGAGCTGTGCCGGCAAATCTAAACGGTGAGAAAAAAATCTTTCAAAGGCCTGCATTACAACAGCAGAAACCAAAACAAAACTGTGAAATTGCCTGCTTCACACGTGTAAGAGTGTGTCTTTTGAATATCATGATTATTTTGTCCTGAGAAAGTATAAAACACATGCAGATTATAAAGGCACTGTGACCGACAACTGACTTGCCTGTGGAACTCAGTTTGCAATTTTAGGTAACAAAATCCAACTGATAAAAATTCAGCCCAGTTTTTTATGGAGTTATGGGTATGAAGTATACAGTTTTCAGTTATTGTCAGATGTATCAAGGACACATCCTAGCAACAGATATCACTCGAACATGTAGTCAATGTGTATTTCCCAGGCTTATCCTCAGTTCCAAATATGTCCTACAGGTGATTAATATGTAACTATAAAATCAAACAACTCAAGAGGATGTAAGTTTAAGGTAAGCTTAAGTACAATAAATGAAGCTGTATCAACTCAGTTATATAATATTGTAAAATGGTAACTTAGCAAAACAAAAATTTATGTGTGATTTTTGGTAAAATACAGGTACTAATATTTTATGAAATTCCATTCAATTTAATTATTTTCACTAATAATATGGGAAAAGCTATGGTAACAATGGACATTGAACTTCTAATCTTAATGGATGCAATGTTTTAGTATCTGTTATTTTCTGTTCCACCTCTCATATCCTGTTACAGAAATTGAATTACTAAATGGATTGGTATATCTTTTACTCTGGGAGAGAGGAGGGAGGAATAAAGGGAGGAGGAGGAAGGAGAGGTAGAGGGGTGGAGGGAGGGAAGGAGACAGAGAGGAGGGTGCAGGGGGAAGGAGGAGGGTGGGTAGGGATAAGAGGTGGCCAGGGAGGCTGGTTTGTCAAAATGGAACTTGAGTTATGAAATAAGAGACAAAAATCAAGACAGAAGAGAAGCAGATTTGATGAATGGCTCATCTTTCATCCAGAGAAAGTCAGGAGAAATAAATGAGGTTGGAGCACACAGGGCTTTGAGAGACTTGATAAAGATTTTGGTGTTTTAATAAAGGTAACAAAAGCTTTGTAAGTATTAAACCTGGGTTTCTCTTGATGTGCAAACTAATTAGGAAGCAACAATCATTATAGGATTTAAAAAAGAAATGGCTGGTAGTGAGGCTACTGGAAAATGTCTTGGGAAAGACAAAAATGGATGAGTTCAGGAATAAAATCAGGAAGAATAAATCCGGAAATTATATTTCAGGACACACACAGGATTAGGGATGGGCAATGCGAAGAGGAAGATGTGAAATGTGACTGGTTTCCATAGCAGGATAGAGGTGACCTACTCCGAACGAGAAGGGAATTCTATCTACAATTATGCATTTGATATAAGCACTCATGCAGGATGAATTTCTGCAGACTCAGCCTGAGGTGTTATGAGAAGTCAAGTCCTGCTCCAAATGTGTGATGGACAATTAGATCAGTGCTTTGATGATACCCACATCTGAAGATGCCATAATTACTTATTTTTATAAACGATACCAGAGTTGGCTGTAGGGCTTCAATGCGCACAAGAGCAAGCCACAAGAAGACAGAATGAGCACAAAAATAAATTGTGTGGTGCTCAGTAGCCTAAAGAAACAATGAGCTGGCTTTATTATAAGTTTAGGGAAATGAAAAAGCTCTGCGAAGTGACAGTCTGTCACTCTGGATTCCTCAGAGAAGTATCCAAGCTATTATCCTGGAAATGCATGCGTTTGTTTTATCAGTGAACCATTTGAGCCAGTGAGTTGTTCACTGAAGACAACTAGAAAGCACAATTATAAATTTTCAGATACATATAGCAAAATATGCTATCTGGAGACAGCAGAGTAGAGATAGGAACAAGCCGCGACTAGAGATAATATTCAGAAGAGCATAGCTGAATTCAAAGGAAGAGCTCATCTACTATGGTGTAAGAAAACTCACTCAAAAATAGATAGATTTGTCTTCCCACAAAGATCAATGGTGCTAATAATTTCTGACAAACACATAACTTAAATAAGAAGTGGCTAAAACACATGAATGGCGATTTTTAGCTCAAATCTAAGGCTTATCAGCTATAGGCTGCTATATGCTAAATATACATATATTTTTGCAGCAAGATCTATTGAGTTGTTTGGCTTGTTTGGCTTTTGCTCAAAGAATACATCTAGCTATTAATTCTTCCCCAGATGGTCACAGCAGAGGTCTGGGTTTCTTTGATGGTTAACCTCACTCAATTGTCAGACCATTGGGTTGAGCATCTCCTAGGAGATTAAGCAGCATCTCTCTGTGTAAGGATGTGAAGGAAGGAGCTTAGAGATAAAAAGCATGCACTCAGACCTAATAAAAGACCCGATGAATTCATAATATGATGGCATTATTGCGAGGTGATGAAAGTTGGAATCTTGCCTCTAACAAGAAGAAGAAGGTCAGTAGGGTTGTATCCTTGGGCTTATATCATTCTCTGGCCCTGTCACGTATCCTTCCTCCCTTTCCCCTCTGCTTCCTGTGGGCCATGATATAAACTGTCACGCCTCCTATGACCTTCCCATCATGGATAGGACTCAGAAACTGTAACTAATGTTTCATTCCTTGAGTTGTTTCTGGCAGATATTTTTGTCAGGATGAAAAAAAAATCTTATAAGGTTTCCATGTGTAGAAACATGAATGTATTCTCAGAAATGAAAGAAAATTCTGAACTATGGTGTGCCTCTAAAATGCGGTTTGGGCTCTGAATAGTGAGTATGTCCTAAGTTAGCACATCACTATTGAAACACTCATTACAGGACCATATTGGGACCTGCATCAGATAGTTTTTTTTGTTGTTGTTTTTTTTGTTTTTGTTTGTTTTGTTTTTTTTTTTGTCAACTTAACACAAGCTACAGTCATCTGAGAAGGGGAAATCTCATTTGAGGGTAATTTCTTGATCAATGATTGATGAAAGAGGGCCCAGGCTAGCCTACTGAGGGCAGTACCACCCTTCCACAGGTCATCTTGGGTTGTACAAGACATCAGGCTGAACAAGTCACAGAGGAGCAAGCCAGTAATCAGTGTTCCTCCATTGCTTCTGTTTCAGTTCCTGCCTTCAGTTCCTGTCCTGACTTCCCTCAGTGATAGAGTGTGACCTGCCACTTATAAGATGAAATAAGCCCCTTTCTTGCCCAAGTTGCTTTTGGTCAGCATTTTATCATAGTAATATAAAAGTAAGTAATACAGTACCCATTAGAAATAATAGCATGAAAATTGTCTTAATATTCAAGACTATGCAGGCACATGACAAAGATTTGATGGTACCCTATGCAATGTTTAAGATGGGAACATATCATTTCTTGTTGATCCAAGGGAAAACAACTCTGTTGAGTGTCTTTGATTTGACTCTCTCCTGTTCAACTTCATCCTAGGTTTTCTTTTCCCATATTTGGGTAATTTTTGTTGTTGTTGTTGTTTGAAGCAGAATCTTATTGGGTAGTCCAGGCTAGCATGGTACTCACTATGTAGGTCAGGATAGACTAATCTTGAAGTCACTATGTAGGCCAGACTGGCCTTGATCTTCCCCCAAACACACATTCCTTAGCCTCTCAGATGCTGGAATTAGAGGCATGGCCACCATGTTTGGATCAATTTCTCTTGAACAGTGATTCTGGTCTCTTCGCCCTTCACAATACGGTTTCTTCATCTACACCATTGTGATGGTCTCATTCTTCCTCAACGCATTACTTTGAAGTTAAAATTAAACTATTGGTAAATTTATGGAGTATTGAAATAATGTCCATCAGCATTGGCTGTACCATAGTGCTACTACTTTTGGAAAATAAGCTGGTTACTTATGTCAGTCTGTGTTCACTCCACTGTAGGACATGCCCTTGTGGGGAGGAGAAATGCAGAAAGTGATTGTGTCTTCTAGCACCAAGGGTGCTGGGCTGTAGGGACAGGCCCTGGCACATGACTCTGGAGGTGGGAAAGCACAGTCTGATATGTGGGAAAGCCCGAGCTGGTTTAGGGGTCCCTGGGCCTGGGACAAGGCAGGCAACAAGTGGATTCTCTGACTCTTGGATATCCAGGCACCACTGGGAGTCATGAAACAGCAGAAAACAGAGTCTGGAACCAATGGGCTAGGGAGAGCATCTTGCCTGGAGCCTGAGGAAAGGGGAGCTCCAGCCTGTCTCAGCAGTGATTGTCCTTAGTATGTCTGGGAGTACAGAGGAGCCTTCTATGGGAGAATTCAACTGCAGATCTGTAGGCAAAGACCTATATGGTTCCTATAGTGGTGGTAGATGAAAAAGACAGGCCATGGTTCTAAACTGTTTACTGACTGTTCATGGTGGAAAATGGATGCATACCTTACTGTACCAACTTCTCAGAGTGGACCTGAGATTAAATACCTTCTTCAAGGTGGAATGTCTGGGAAGGGAAGCTTATTGACTAAGCCCTCAGGGCCTCTAGTTACCTCAATAGTGTGGAGAACTCTGTTCTGGGCCTACATTACTACAAATCATGTTTCCTTATGTGGGGAGTGTGTCACTTTAATCAAATAGATTTTTCCAAGGGTTTTCATTTCGTCTGCAAATCTGAGCCATCTTTGACTCTTTGACTCTTTTTTTTCTCCATTTTTTATTAGATATTTAGCTCATTTACATTTCCAATGCTATACCAAAAGTCCCCCATACCCACCCACCCCCACTCCCCTACCCACCCACTCCCCCTTTTTGGCCCTGGCGTTCCCCTGCACTGGGGCATATAAAGTTTGCGTGTCCAATGGGCCTCTCTTTCCAGTGATGGCCGGCTAGGCCATCTTTTGATACATATGCAGCTAGAGTCAAGAGCTCCGGGGTACTGGTTAGTTCATAATGTTGTTCCACCTATAGGGTTGCAGATCCCTTTAGCTCCTTGGGTACTTTCTCTAGCTCCTCCATTGGGAGCCCTGTGATCCATCCACTAGCTGACTGTGAACATCCACTTCTGTGTTTGCCAGGCCCCGGCATAGTCTCACAAGAGACAGCTACATCTGGGTCCTTTCAATAAAATCTTGCTAGTGTATGCAATGGTGTCAGCGTTTGGATGCTGATTATGGGGTGGATCCCTGGATATGGCAGTCTCTACATGGTCCATCCTTTCATCTCAGCTCCAAACTTTGTCTCTGTAACTCCTTCCATGGGTGTTTTGTTCCCACTTCTAAGGAGGGGCATAGTGTCCACACTTTAGTCTTCATTTTTCTTGAGTTTCATGTGTTTAGCAAATTGTATCTTATATCTTGGGTATCCTAGGTTTTGGGCTAATATCCACTTATCAGTGAGTACATAGTGTGTGCATCTTTGACTCTTCTGTTCATTTTCCTGAGTCTAAGTGCCATGATTTGATACCACTGTTGCTTACGCTGGTGTACCCTGTCAATCACTACACATATAGTAGTTGAAGAATTAATTCCCCATTTCTCAGCCATGGTATTTGTTTTCAAATGATCTCTCTCCTAGCACAGCCTCTCTGAACATGACTGCATAGCCAAGAGCTGCCAAACTCATCTTCCATGACACATTCTGAGTCATTCCGCACTCCTGCTGAGAAACTTTCAGGGGAGTCTAGTGTCATCCAAGAAAGACTGCATGGAAAGGCTTCCATGGTCTTGTCCTCAAGTTACCTACTACCTTCTCTATACCACTCTAGAGCCCAGATATTGGGTCTCTCCTGGACAAACTGGCCAGCCCAGGCAGCCAAGGGTTTCTTGTGTGCTCCTGTCCCATGAGGTAGTCAGTCTGCTCTTCCACCAGTGAGGCCCTTCTTCTTAGCCTTCTCACTACTTGGCATTCCTTAAAACACCACGTTGTCACTCAGAAGTATTCCTAAGAAGTAAGACTTCTTTGGGGAAAAAAATAAATATCAACTACTCCATTTCCAAAACCCTTTTTCCTCAAAAACTATAGGGCTTTTCAATTAGGAGCCCTCCCTCCCTCCCTCCCTCCCTCCCTCCCTCCCTCCCTCCCTCCCTCCCTTCCTTCCTTCCTTTCTGACATACACATCTTTTAATACTATCATTTTATTTAAAAACCAAGACCCTGAAGAAAATACTATGGGGTGAGGGAGAAGGCGCAGCAGATGAAGGCTTGCCAGTAGGCGGCAGGTAGAAGGACCAGAGTTCAGATCATCCATGTAAATGCTGAGTGGAGTGCTGGCCCACCTGTAACTCCAGTGCTCAGAATGTGGAGAAGTGCTCCCCAGAGCAAGACACCAAGTGAGAACAGCTTTCCTGGTGACCCGTGAGCCTCAACTGACAGACCCTGCCTCAGTGAATAAGGTGAAAAATTGCCAAGAAAAACTCTTGACATCAACCTCAAACCTCCACAAGCACATGCCCATGCAGGCAGCTCCATAGCACAGTCTCCTCAGCAGCCCTCACTGCCTGTGAGGAAGCAAGGGCCTTGTTCAAGTGACAGTAACTTCCTGAGATGTTTGAATTGTTTACTTCCTTATTTCCTTTTGTAACTTTCTGGGTTTTTTGTTTGTTTTGTTTTTATTTATGGGCACACATGTGTGCATGTGAGTGTGTGTGTGTGTGTGTGTGCATGTGTGTTCGTGTGTGTGCTATGTATGTTCAGCTCAAGAAGGAAAGATCTCCTGGTACTGCAGTTATGGGCAGTTGTGAACTGCCCACTGTGAATAGTTGGAACTGAACTCAGGTCCTCTGGAAGGCCAGCAAGTGCTCTTAACACCCGAGGCACCTCTAGCTCTGAGGACTTCCCATGATGAACTTCCTTCCAGGATGGTTCAATTTAGAGGAGAGTATCACACATTATACCCATAAACATATGAACATGCATACACACAGAAATATTACACATATATGCATATAAGCACCCAAACACAAAGAAAGCAACACACACACACAAGCATGCATATACACTGAAATACCACACACATATATATGAAAAAATAAGAGTTACTGTTTGTATATATGTAAACATATGCATCAGATCTAGTTTGAGACTTGCACAGTTAATGCAAACACCCAGACATTTTTGTCTCCCCTCATTTTGCCTCTTATTGAAAAGGTGGCTCTATCTAGAGTGGCAGTGCTAAGCCTGTCTCAGAAATACTTCAGCACTTGAGAAAAACAAAGTTAGCTAGAAATCCCAACAACTGTGCTTGTCTTGGTGGTGTTGTGATGCCCTAATACCAAAATACCACAGCCCTTTTCAGCTTCTTCAGCTGGCTGCTTTCGATGCCACTCAGAAAAGGCAACTTCAGCAGTTGTCACAGGTACATTGTGACTTCTAATTTTCCAAGCACGTTCCTGGCTCTTAATTTATCCTTGCCCCTGTCCTTGCACCGTGGAAGCGTGGGCTGCTAGAAGGACAATGACTGTCCAGGCCACGAAGCAGGGAGTGGAAGTGGAGGCAGGAGTAGAATGTGTGATGAGCTCAGTCACAGGCAGTTTCATTTTCCCATCAGTCTGAATTTCCCACCCTCCTTCTTCACGTGCCCACACTTCTGTGGGGCTGGGTAGTCCATCTGCGTTCTGTAGCTTGGAAAGAGGTTTCATCTCAATAAGTCCTCCTTGAAATGCTTGTTCTCACATGCTCTAGGTTTGGAGATGGAGCTTGCTGTGTTTCCCAGAGTGCCCCGGGGTGCCTGTGTTGCAAAGCTCTTCCAGCCTCCACCTCCCGAGAAGCTGTGGCTACTAGCACTATCTGTGGCTAAATTAAATTTCTCCTTTACATGGATTGTGATCCCAAATTTTCCTTCTTCATAGGACATTTGAGTATGCTAGAATGGACCCATTGCAGACCACAGTGACATCACAGTATTCTCCTCACCTAACATCCTTTGTGCTCTGTAGTGCCAGTGTATCTACCCCCTTTCATTGTTCCACTTATGCCCACCATTTACAACTATGTGGAAAATGAGAAGCCATAGTGTACCTGCCCACCATTTACAACATACAAGTATGTGCTCTGCATACTCTTTGGGCCTTCCTTCTCACTTGGAGTGAGAGTGCACATGCTTCAAATGGCTCCAGAGCCCTCACAGTCTGTACTAATGTGTCTCTAATGTTATCATAGACCCAGCTCCTCTAATTCATATCCATGTATTCTCCTCCCCAACCTCCTCTCCAGGTACCCTACCTTCCTTACATATTTTTGCAGTGCTGTGGGTCTGAACATACTAATTTCCCTTTAAAAATTAATTTTCTGTACATATTCTAACCTGTGTAGAGACCCCAGAGGATGTGGTCTAAAGGGTATTTTGATTTAATAGGTCTCGATTAAGGTGTAAAATTCTGCATTTCCAACCAACTGCTAGAATATATCGATGTATTTACTGGTAAGTGACTAGAGAATTTATATATAAGTAAGAACAGAGCTTTGATATCTGTTTTTCTGTTTATATCTTTGTTTCTTTGTATTCTCAGTGCCTGGGTCCTGTCAACTACATAGTAGCTGTTCAATTAACAATTCAAAATAAATAAATGGATGTGTTTTATTTAAGAAAAGGGAAACTGTGGTTCCATTTTCCATCTCGCTGCTTGAGTGTGTGAACTCCACTTGCACAGAGAAAATGGAAGGCGTTACACTACAAACCTAGTCTAAGATGGGGGAGCTAGCCTGGGTGAGAAATGAGACAGGCTGAGGAGGCAAGGTTCCCAAACACCTGGATGTCCAGTTCAGGCTGGGATCTGAATGGGGTCCTGTGGGAACCAGTGACTAGCCTGGGGTTGGGTCAGGAATCTCACTTAGCTTGGAGAGGGCAGTGTCCGGGGGGCAGAGGGGTCTTCTGAGGAGAGACTTAGACCGGGTGGATCTGTATAACAAAGCCTTGCCCGCATTGTGGTTCTTGATGAGAGAGACAGTCCTTGCTTGCCCATATTGTTTATTTATTATTTATTGTGGAAAGTGTGTGCATACCTCTTATTCTGAGTAGACCAGAGATTAAATACCTCTTACAGGAAGGAATGTCTGGGAAGGGAAGCTTATTGGCTAAACCCTCCTGACCAGCCCATCTAGATACCTCATTGGCATGGAGAACTCTGTGCTACTTGACTAGTGGTCACTATCTTCATGTGGGATGCTGTGGTCATGTGTTCCAGGACAGGAACTGGATCAGGAGCAGATGAAAGGCCTACTGGTCTGAGATATGAGAATATCAGGGTTTCGAAACCTGTTCAACCTTCCCAGTTTTTGTCTGGTAACACGGTTCCACTTGCCCCATAGGAAACATCTCATGGCTTGCTAGATAGTTTTTTGTTGTTGTTGTTGTTGTTTTTGTTTTTTGTTTTGTTTTGTTTTTGGTGTCTGACACTGTAGAGATAACCTAAAGAAGTCAATGAACTTCTCTGAGCCTCAGTTTTCCTGACTTGCACCAACAGTTCTAAAAATCACCTCTAAGGTCCACTGTGGCTTAAAAGCATATTACTCAGTAAATTCACCTGAATCAGAAAAAAATTAGTGTTTCCCAAGCAATTGAAAAGTGAAAGCAACTGTGTGCACAACATGAAAGCTCTTTCCTTTTTCTTAAAAGCGACCCCCTGACTTCCTCTCCCTGTTCTCAGCGATCTCTGACTAAAAGCCAGGCACATGTCTTCAGAACTGTGTTTTCAGAACAGTTGGGTGTTGGGCGTTATTATAAAAAAAAGGGGGTGGGGATGGGGAAGCTCCTTGGTCATATTCAAAGCCATGTAGGATCACAAGGACACCCACAGAACAGTCAGTGAGACCTCCAGCAAGAGTGGGTAGTTACTGAGGGAGAACATGAGGGCAAGACACGTACTGCTTAAAAGAATCCCAAGTGCCTGTCTGTTTTGCCAGCTTACTATCAAGCTTTCTGCTGACCTCTGCCTTTATGTCTTGCTGGCTGGAGCTCAGAGTTCTGCCCTTTCTCCATAGGTAAGGGATACTAGGTGCCTGGGGCACTAAGGGATGGTATCATCTTTAAGTTCAAATCTTTGAAAGGTCATGGAAACACAGATGTCCAGAGACATATTCTTTTCCAGGCCATTTCCTTGGCTATTTGGAGAGCACACAGCCTGGCAGAGAGAGAGAGAGAGAGAGAGAGAGAGAGAGAGGGAGAGAGAGAGAGAGAGAGAGAGAGAGAGAGAGAGAGAGAGAGAGAGAGAGAGAGAGAGAGAGAGAGAGAAAAGCATGCCATCTGAGGCTGTTGGATGAGTGAAACAAATAGCCCTTTGAATTGAAGAAGCGCTCTGGGATCCTGCTCACATAGAAGGTCTCAGTCTATTCACAGTTCTACCTCTGATTGGGAGGAAAATTACTCACAGCTGGGAAATGAAGTCACATCTGTGCTCTGTGTGAGCCGAAGCCACCTCAATCCTCTTTGCTTGCTCCAAATTGTATTACCATTTCCAAATCATATGCAAATGCGAAAGGGAGAAATTTGCAGGGAAAGCTACAGCTCGGAGCTTATTGTGGCATCTGGGTTGGGACCCTGAAGGTGAGCACTGACAAACTCTTCCTTCCTTTAGTGTGCCATTCAGTGAATTGTGGAACGAGTTAGCTGTTTTACTTGGCAAATACTCAAAAGTCAACATGTCTTTCAAAAGAAAAGTAAACCATACACTCCCCGAGGAGGAGGAGGCCAGATCCAGCAGGCCACACATCATTCCTCCATCTCTCCTTTGCTCAGTGACTTCTATGGCCAGATGCCCAAGCATCAGGCTCCTTTATACAGTAAGAGAGAGGATGAGCATGGAGCTTTTGCTGTGAACACAATGCAAATGCGGCATGCGGTTCTTTCCTACGTACATGTTATTGTGAAGTATCTCCTAGTGCTTAACCATTCGAGGCCAGAATAAGACCCTCAAAGCTGCACATAGAAGTGGCAGTAGGAGACATGACAGTGGCTTCCCCTCCTCGAATCCTTGAAAGGATATTTATGTATACATTTCTGTCCCCATGTTAGGGCATATGCCACACATCAATGTTGCAATAATAATAAAAAAAAGTTACACTTCATTGGGAGTGGTGGAAAAATTATTAAAATAAATAAACACGGGGCAGGAGCGCTCTAAGTCATTGGCTTAGAAGAGCCCAGCAAAAGGTAATAATTTCTCCAGTCAAAACCAAGTCCTAACTTCACTAGCTCTATGGTAGGAGCAACAACATTGCCTTTATTCACTGGATGTCAACAACGTGGAGCAGGTGGGAATGATTCCGATCATCAGTTATATTTGACACAACCTCAACCCCGCACTGCGTCAATGGGAGTCTGTGAAGAGGTACTCTGGTGGTTTGGAAACATTTGAAAGGAAGTTTAAGACATCAAGTAATGTGAAAGACTGGGAGGGCGTCAGTTGTGTGTGGCTGCTGCAAATAAATTGCCAGGATGATTTGTGTGAAAGGGCATGTTGAGGCGGACAGGGACAAGGGGCAGGCTTTTCCGACAGAATGGGCTTCTGATTGCTAGCTGACAAGGTATTTGCTTTTCTGTTTTCTAAATTACACAGGAAGTGTTCCATGTAGTGATTTACGGCAGAGTGGGGTTTCAGCCACCTGTGGGCCTCGGAAAAACTCTGGAGTGCTACCAAAGAGAGGCAGGATGTTTTCAGAAAAGTCTCTCCACATCAAAACGCTAGAAGTTAGGGTGTCCCCTACACCTTCTAGACAGCATGGCTGTGGAGAAAGTGAGGGAGTGTCAAGTCATAGCTCATTCTCCAGGACCAGAATCTGCACAAAGAGCCCTTTCAGTCCGAGCTTCAAGCCTTCTTTTCTGGACTATAACATGGACTAGGGACCTTAAACTGAACAACACTCTTCTCAATGATACCTTGGTCAAGGAAGGAATAAAGAAAGAAATTAAAGACTTTTTAGAGTTTAATGAAAATGAAGCCACAACGTACCCAAACCTATGGGACACAATGAAAGCATTTCTAAGAGGGAAACTCATAGCTCTGAGTGCCTCCAAGAAGAAACGGGAGAGAGCACATACTAGCAGCTTGACAACACATCTAAAAGCTCTAGAAAAAAAGGAAGCAAATTCACCCAAGAGGAGTAGACGGCAGGAAATAATCAAACTCAGGGGTGAAATCAACCAAGTGGAAACAAGAAGAACTATTCAAAGAATTAACCAAACGAGGAGTTGGTTCTTTGAGAAAATCAACAAGATAGATAAACCCTTAGCTAGACTCACTAAAGGGCACAGGGACAAAATCCTAATTAACAAAATCAGAAATGAAAAGGGAGACATAACAACAGATCCTGAAGAAATCCAAAACACCATCAGATCCTTCTACAAAAGGCTATACTCAACAAAACTGGAAAACCTGGACGAAATGGACAAATTTCTGGACAGATACCAGGTACCAAAGTTGAATCAGGATCAAGTTGACCATCTAAACAGTCCCATATCACCTAAAGAAATAGAAGTAGTTATTAATAGTCTCCCAGCCAAAAAAAGCCCAGGACCAGACGGGTTTAGTGCAGAGTTCTATCAGACCTTCAAAGAAGATCTAATTCCAGTTCTGCACAAACTATTTCACAAAATAGAAGTAGAAGGTACTCTACCCAACTCATTTTATGAAGCCACTATTACTCTGATACCTAAACCACAGAAAGACCCAACAAAGATAGAGAACTTCAGACCAATTTCTCTTATGAATATCGATGCAAAAATCCTCAATAAAATTCTCGCTAACCGAATCCAAGAACATATTAAAGCAATCATCCATCCTGACCAAGTAGGTTTTATTCCAGGGATGCAGGGATGGTTTAATATATGAAAATCCATCAATGTAATCCATTATATAAACAAACTCAAAGACAAAAACCACATGATCATCTCGTTAGATGCAGAAAAAGCATTTGACAAGATCCAACACCCATTCATGATAAAAGTTTTGGAAAGATCAGGAATTCAAGGCCCATACCTAAACATGATAAAAGCAATCTACAGCAAACCAGTAGCCAACATCAAAGTAAATGGAGAGAAGCTGGAAGCAATCCCACTAAAATCAGGGACTAGACAAGGCTGCCCACTTTCTCCCTACCTTTTCAACATAGTACTTGAAGTATTAGCCAGAGGAATTCGACAACAAAAGGAGATCAAGGGGATACATATTGGAAAAGAGGAAGTCAAAATATCACTTTTTGCAGATGATATGATAGTATATATAAGTGACCCTAAAAATTCTACCAGAGAACTCCTAAGCCTGATAAACAGCTTCGGTGAAGTAGCTGGATATAAAATAAACTCAAACAAGTCAATGGCCTTTCTCTATACAAAGAATAAACAGGCTGAGAAAGAAATTAGGGAAACAACACCCTTCTCAATAGTCACAAATAATATAAAATACGTTGGCTTGACTCTAACTAAGGAAGTGAAAGATCTGTATGATAAAAACTTCAAATCTTTGAAGAAAGAAATTAAAGAAGATCTCAGAAGATAGAAAGATCTCCCATGCTCATGGATTGGCAGGATCAACATTGTAAAAATGGCTATCTTGCCAAAAGCAATCTACAGATTCAATGCAATCCCCATCAAAATTCCAACTCAATTCTTCAACGAATTAGAAGGAGCAATTTGCAAATTCATCTGGAATAACAAAAAACCTAGGATAGCAAAAAGTTTTCTCAAGGATAAAAGAACCTCTGGTGGAATCACCATGCCTGACCTAAAGCTTTACTACAGAGCAATTGTGATAAAAACTGCATGGTACTGGTATAGAGACAGACAAGTAGACCAATGGAATAGAATTGAAGACCCAGAAATGAACCCACACACCTATGGTCACTTGATCTTTGACAAGGGAGCTAAAACCATCCAGTGGAAGAAAGACAGCATTTTCAACAATTGGTGCTGGCACAACTGGTTGTTATCGTGTAGAAGAATGCGAATCGATCCATACTTATCTCCTTGTACTAAGGTCAAATCTAAGTGGATCAAGGAACTTCACATAAAACCAGAGACACTGAAACTTATAGAGGAGAAAGTGGGGAAAAGCCTTGAAGATATGGGCACAGGGGAAAATTTCCTGAACAGAACAGTAATGGCTTGTACTGTAAGATCGAGAATTGACAAATGGGACCTAATGAAACTCCAAAGTTTCTGCAAGGCAAAAGACACTGTCAATAAGACAAAAAGACCACCAACAGATTGGGAAAGGATCTTTACCTATCCTAAATCAGATAGGGGACTAATATCCAACATATGTAAAGAACTCAAGAAGGTGGACTTCAGAAAATCAAATAACCCCATTAAAAAATGGGGCTCAGAACTGAACAAAGAATTCTCACCTGAGGAATACCGAATGGCAGAGAAACACCTGAAAAAATGTTCAACATCCTTAATCATCAGGGAAATGCAAATCAAAACAACCCTGAGATTCCACCTCACACCAGTCAGAATGGCTAAGATCAAAAATTCAGGTGACAGCAGATGCTGGCGAGGATGTGGAGAAAGAGGAACACTCCTCCATTGTTGGTGGGATTGCAGGCTTGTACAACCACTCTGGAAATCAGTCTGGCAGTTCCTCAGAAAATTGGACATAGTACTACCGGAGGATCCAGCAATACCTCTCCTCGGTATATATCCAGAAGATGCCCCAACGGGTAAGAAGGACACATGCTCCACTATGTTCATAGCAGCCTTATTTATAATAGCCAGAAGCTGGAAAGAACCCAGATGCCATTCGGTATTCCTCAGGTGAGAATTCTTTGTTCAGTTCTGAGCCCCATTTTTTAAGGGGGTTATTTGATTTTCTGAGGTCCACCTTCTTGAGTTCTTTATATATGTTGGATATTAGTCCCCTATCTGATTTAGGATAGGTAAAGATCCTTTCCCAGTCTGTTGGTGGTCTTTTTGTCTTATAGACAGTGTCTTTTGCCTTGCAGAAACTTTGGAGTTTCATTAGGTCCCATTTGTCAATTCTCGATCTTACAGCACAAGCCATTGCTGTTCTGTTCAGGAATTTTTCCCCTGTGCCCATATCTTCAAGGCTTTTCCCCACTTTCTCCTCTATAAGTTTCAGTGTCTCTGGTTTTATGTGAAGTTCCTTGATCCACTTAGATTTGACCTTAGTACAAGGAGATAAGTATGGATCGATTCGCATTCTTCTACATGATAACAACCAGTTGTGCCAGCACCAATTGTTGAAAATGCTGTCTTTCTTCCACTGGATGGTTTTGGCTCCCTTGTCGAAGATCAAGTGACCATAGGTGTGTGGGTTCATTTCTGGGTCTTCAATTCTATTCCATTGGTCCACTTGTCTGTCTCTATACCAGTACCATGCAGTTTTTATCACAATTGCTCTGTAGTAAAGCTTTAGGTCAGGCATGGTGATTCCACCAGAGGTTCTTTTATCCTTGAGAAGAGTTTTTGCTATCCTCGGTTTTTTGTTATTCCAGATGAATTTGCAAATTGCTCCTTCTAATTCGTTGAAGAATTGAGTTGGAATTTTAATGGGGATTGCATTGAATCTGTAGATTGCTTTTGGCAAGATAGCCATTTTTACAATGTTGGTCCTGCCAATCCATGAGCATGGGAGATCTTTCCATCTTCTGAGATCTTCTTTAATTTCTTTCTTCAGGGACTTGAAGTTTTTATCATACAGATCTTTCACTTCCTTCGTTAGAGTCACACCGAGATATTTTATATTATTTGTGGCTATTGAGAAGGGTGTTGTAACTGAACAAAGAATTCTCACCTGAGGAATACCGAATGGCAGAGAAGCACCTGAAAAAATGTTCAACATCCTTAATCATCAGGGAAATGCAAATCAAAACAACCCTGAGATTCCACCTCACACCAGTGAGAATGGCTAAGATCAAAAATTCAGGTGACAGCAGATGCTGGCGAGGATGTGGAGAAAGAGGAACACTCCTCCATTGTTGGTGGGATTGCAGGCTTGTACAACCACTCTGGAAATCAGTCTGGCGGTTCCTCAGAAAATTGGACATAGTACTACCGGAGGATCCAGCAATACCTCTCCTGGGCATATATCCAGAAGAAGCCCCAACTGGTAAGAAGGACACATGCTCCACTATGTTCATAGCAGCCTTATTTATAATAGCCAGAAACTGGAAAGAACCCAGATGCCCCTCAACAGAGGAATGGATACAGAAAATGTGGTACATCTACACAATGGAGTACTACTCAGCTATTAAAAAGAATGAATTTATGAAATTCCTAGCCAAATGGATGGACCTGGAGAGCATCATCCTGAGTGAGGTAACACAATCACAAAGGAACTCACACAATATGTACTCACTGATAAGTGGATACTAGCCCAAAACCTAGGATACCCACGATATAAGATACAATTTCCTAAACACATGAAACTCAAGAAAAATGAAGACTGAAGTGTGGACACTATGCCCCTCCTTAGAAGTGGGAACAAAACACCCATGGAAGGAGTTACAGAAACAAAGTATGGAGCTGAGATGAAAGGATGGACCATGTAGAGACTGCCATATCCAGGGATCCACCCCATAATCAGCTTCCAAATGCTGACACCATTGCATACACTAGCAAGATTTTACTGAAAGGACCCAGATGTAGCTGTCTCTTGTGAGACTATGCCGGGGCCTAGCAAACACAGAAGTGGATGCTCACAGTCAGCTAATGGATGGATCACAGGGCTCCCAATGGAGGAGCTAGAGAAAGTACCCAAGGAGCTAAAGGGATCTTCAACCCTATAGGTGGAACAACATTATGAACTAACCAGTACCCCTGAGCTCTTGACTCTAGCTGCATATGTATCAAAAGATGGCCTAGTTGGCCATCACTGGAAAGAGAGGCCCATTGGACACGCAGACTTTGTGTGCCCCGGTACAGGGGAACGCCAGGGCCAAAGGGGGGGAGTGGGTGGGTAGGGGAGTGGGGGTGGGTGGGTAAGGGGGACTTTTGGTATAGCATTGGAAATGTAAATGAGCTAAATACCTAATAAAAAAAATGAAAAAAAAAATAATAAACATGCAGTTGACTATGACATAAGTGACAATTTTTCAATAAATGTTTTATAGGTTTGTAAAAAAAAAAAAAAAAAAAAAAAAAAAAAAAAAAAAAAAAAAGAACCCAGATGCCCCTCAACAGAGGAATGGATACAGAAAATGTGGTACATCTACACAATGGAGTACTACTCAGCTATTAAAAAGAATGAATTTATGAAATTCCTAGCCAAATGGATGGACCTGGAGGGCATCATCCTGAGTGAGGTAACACATTCACAAAGAAACTCACACAATATGTACTCACTGATAAGTGGATATTAGTCCCAAACCTAGGATACCCAAGATATAAGATACAATTTGCTAAACACATGAAACTCAAGAAGAATGAAGACTGAAGTGTGGACACTATGCCCCTCCTTAGAATTGGGAACAAAACACCCATGGAAGGAGTTACAGAGACAAAGTTTGGAGCTGAGATGAAAGGATGGACCATGTAGAGACTGCCATATCCAGGGATCCACCCCATAATCAGCATCCAAACGCTGACACCATTGCATACACTAGCAAGATTTTATTGAAAGGACCCAGATGTAGCTGTCTCTTGTGAGACTATGCCGGGGCCTAGCAAACACAGAAGTGGATGCTCACAGTCAGCTATTGGATGGATCACAGGGCTCCCAATGGAGGAGCTAGAGAAAGTACCCAAGGAGCTAAAGGGATCTGCAACCCTATAGGTGGAACAACATTATGAACTAACCAGTACCCCGGAGCTCTTGACTCTAGCTGCATATATATCAAAAGATGGCCTAGTCGGCCATCACTGGAAAGAGAGGCCCATTGGACTTGCAAACTTTATATGCCCCAGTACAGGGGAACACCAGGGCCAAAAAGGGGGAGTGGGTGGGCAGGGGAGTGGGGGTGGGTGGGTATGGGGGACTTTTGGTATAGCATTGGAAATGTAAATGAGCTAAATACCTAATAAAAAAAAGAAAAAAAAAAAAAAGAAAAAAAAATCAACTCCTACTCCTAAGCAATGTGACTACTGCCCTGAGAGGAAAACTCAAGCATACTTCATTTATCTTTTTCAATTTGTGCTTAAACTGATACCTAGAAGCATAAAACACCATCTGTTTGGGTTACTGTGCCATGTCTCAATGACGGACACACTGTGCCACCTTTGTGATGGTGACTGCAAACACCTCTCCAAACATGTGCCACTGCTTTTTGGGCAACTGAATCAGTTGTTTTTGTTGTAACCTATTACTCAATAATTCTTATTCTTGTCAACCATTAAGCTAATAAAAGAGAATCAAGGGAGTGTGAGAGGACAGATTGTGTCTTCCAGGCTCAGGAGTGCTTTTATGGTATAGAAAGACTCTTGTTCAAAGCCCAGTAAACTAAGCATTGAATGTTTCTCCTTCTGATAAATTCCGATAGCATTCATGTTGCATTGACATTTAAATAAAAGAAAGTAAAAAAAAAATAAAGAAGGGAGTCTGAAGGAGGGAGAGGAAGAGGGAGAGAGGAAGGAAGACCTTTTTATAGTAAACATTGTTGTAAGTGTTATGGGATACAATAGTCAAATAGCAAACTCATTTCTTACTCCTTGTCCTCTAAGGGAGGAATCTTAACTTGTTACTCCTTTTAAATTCTATGTCCCCAGCATCAGCAATATTGTCACTAAAATTGTTTTTCAAATATCAGAGACCAAGAGTTTTAAATTCTTTTCTCCAGTCTTCTCATTTATCAGTATCCCGTAGTCTTGCAAATGGTCTAACTTGTCATGAGAATCAAAGACTATGGGAACTTTTGGTGACCTTAAATTCCATCTCTGCTGTGGCTGTGATAGAATAAAAGGTGGGATTAAAATATCTGATGAGATGATTGATTAAAGTTTAGTTATGAAAATAAAGTCAAGGATGGAAAGTGTAACAGAACCTCTCCATCCGTTATCCCATTGGCAGGTCCCACACTTGCACTGTCACAGTCTGATGGCAAAAGTGAGGACTGTTTGACATCTTTGATAGAAAAGAGTGATGTATCAAGGGAGCACCAGAGGGAAAAAGGAAACTAGTGTTGGGTCTTGGGTGAGTTGTAGCCATTGTGGCATAATCCGTTTTGAGCACATTCTTTTGTGAGAACCACTGCAAATAATTTGGTTTTATAGTGTGTACATATTTTAATTTCCCTGACTCTTTGTTTGTTACTTACAAGATTAACTGAATCCACAGAATGTTGATATTACAATGCAAACTCAGTTTTAAACGTAGACATGAGTCAGACTTTAGTTGGCTAGCAAAGAAGCATGGTGGACAGGGAGCCCTGGTCAGCAGTCATGACTAATTGATGCTGGCTTGGGGGCACACTAGAGAGCTCTCTTTCCTTTGCTTCCCTGGCTTCTCTATAATCACTCTGATCCTAAAACGATAAATACCTGCGCTTCGGGCACTTGACTTCAGGAGGAAGCAGTTAATATCTTATTTAAATTCTGATTCAAATGTTAGTAATTTCCCCCAAATTATGAATATTACACAAAATTACTCTTAATAGTAAACTGAAATCTTCTATCCATGTTCCATTCTCTATGCAGATTGATTTCAATGACAGAAAAAAATAACTGGTGGTCCCAGCACCAGAGTGGTCTGTCTACAGTGCACTTTAAATGGCCAAATGCTACCACTGAGCTCTTGAGTCCTCCAGTTGGTTATTATCCATACTTGTTTCTGATCCAGCTGTTCTATATCTGCCTACCATAGGTATGGATATGTTAGATCTAGTTTTCTGAGAATGTAATTCAGTTCCACAGGAAGTCACCATGTGTGCCTAGATCTGCACATTAATCATTATTAAGATTCCTTATGCTGCTGTATGAGTAAACATTTGTAGGTATGGGGATTTGTGGCCTCTTCCATAAAACTGTATGTTTTTCTTTCTAAAGACTTGAAAAACACTGAAGATGTTTTTTCTATATAACATAGTCTAATAGTACTGATACGACTGATGAGAGAAATGATAAGGTACATGATGAACGTTATGGAAATGGCTGTGTTTGGCACTGCTGAGGCAATGGTGTTGCAGAATGAAGACCATTTAAGCCTAGTGAGAAATAGACATGGAAGTTTGATAGCCACTGAAGTGATTGCCAATTCTAAAACCTCTTAAGCAACTTCTCTCTTACTTAAAGGAAGAGAAGTTCAGAGCTTTGTACTCTTGGTGTTAGTGACAATGTGGTTGCTTCTGTGAATAACTGTTTATAAAGGAAGGGAATTACATCACGTCTGTATTTCTAAAATTGTGCCTACTCTACCTAGCAGACACATCCCTCTGTTAGAGTCAACGTAAAATTCAAATGTTCCTTATGTGGTATCCTGTGTTTGAAGAAGGCTATTACTAGCTCTCTCTCTCTCTGCATTGCTTGACACTGTCACAGACAGAAGAACTCTGCCAACCCCCTGAATGTGATGAAGGAGATGTTCTCCCAATTCCAGATGCCTTCCTTCTTGGAGTACTGATTTGTCATACTGTATGTTCAGGCTATTCTGCCATTCCAAGAGGTTTTGTCAAGAGCACAGAAACACCAGACACAGAAGGGGAGATCATGTGAGATGCCTCCCTCTGCTTAACCTTGTAGAGTACTTTAGTTGCAACAACCACCTCACTGTGATCATGTGGGAGACTCCAAAGAAGAGCCCAGCCAAGCTATAAGATTTGGAGGTGAATTGCTACTTAGCCATCTCTGCTGATTATTAATGAAAATAATAGCAATGGAGGAGTTAACTATATAAACAGGAAGACAGACTTCAGAACTGCAAACCAAACCCACAAAATTCTCCTATAGTGTGTGTAAGTGTAGAGTGCACATTTCATCCTGTAAATCCATGAACTTCTTTCTTTTTAAAAATAGTTCCTGGTGCTTGAGAGATGGCTTAATGGGTAAGAGTACTCCCTGCTCTTTCAGAGCCCCTGCTTTCAATTACCAGCAACCACATGGTGGCTCACAACCATCTGTAATAGGATCTGATGCTCTCTTCAGGTTTGCATGAAGATATCATACGCATATACATAAAATATATGTATATATGTACTCATATACATAAAATAAATTTTTAGAAAGTAAAAAATAGTTTACCTCTATGTCAGCAAGTTTCAAGAATATATATTTGAGAGAGACAGAGGTATGATTATTCAGAACACACACACACACAGAGAGAGAGAGAGAGAGAGAGAGAGAGAGAGAGAGAGAGAGAGAGAGAGAGAGAGAGATGCATATATACACAGAGAGAAAATCACAGACATTTGAGATGATGGCTATGCCAGTGAACTATGGGTGTTTGTTTTATGTTATATCCATGTGTTCTAGTGTCACACTGTACCTGAGACATATATACAATTATTTTGTATTAACTAAAAAGAAAACATTCAAAACAAGCCAGCTCTAGTAAGCAAAATTGTCTCCAAATTAATTATATATGAATGAAACAGCTTTTCAAAGATGTGAAAATTAGAAAAAAAGAAAAGTCTCACAAAGCCACCATCACTGCCTTCCTGCCATCAGTGATGTAGTCATTCCTCATTGTAGTTTTCTCTGATCATGGACACTCTGTTTTATAGCCTTAAAATTATAACCAAAGGTAAGGCTTGGCTTACTGGCATCTGGAACATGCATGATCAAAGAAGAAAAATTACAGCAAGAAAAAAAATTAAAATTGCAGGAGAAATGACAAAGTATGACATGTCCTGCCACCTGCCCTGGGAAAGTCTGTGAAGGTCTGTGTAGTGAGCAGCCTGTATCCGAGGCTTCACCTGCCCATCTTCACAGCAAATCTGCCACCAACCATAATACATATAACGATTTACATCCAATTTAACTATAGGAAAATTTTTTCTAGGTCAGAACCTAAAGGGCATCTATTCTTGGATTGGGATGACTGTATTGTAACTGCCCTTTAACATGTGGAGCTGGGTGAGCCTTAGCTGGAAGGTACTGATTTTTTGTGAATTACGCCCTGAGCATAACAAAATTGTCTTTCCTCAAAAACATGTTCCAACTAATGAATATTCTCTGACTTTTTTATATTATTTTCTTCATCATTATAACTGAAACATATTTCAATTGTAAGCAGTTTCAATAATAACTTTATTAAAATTTCACCCATATAAACATAATTTCTATGTTAAATGGAATGCCATTTGCATGCGTTTTGACATATACTTCTGACTTTTCTTTCCCAGCAGTCATTAGAACTACTCAGTGACATATTTAAGTGCAGATATGGATGTATTCACTGTATTATAGTACATTTTTAATTAATGACAGTATAATAAAATCATGTCTCATCTATATAACAAATTAGGATAATTTAAATGATAATTGGACAATCTACCCTCCTTTAAAATGGTTGGAAATAAATTCTGGATGGACATACTCATTTTTTACAAAAGTTACAGTTCTAATAAATTCATTCTGGAAAATAAATGCTCTAGTGTACATAGCAAAAGAAGGGACTTAAGGATGTGCAGGGAGACACCGACCTTGCTGTTTGCATGGGTCATTTCTGAAAATCAGAAAGCCAGGGGAGAAACTCCCTCAGCACACTCCACACACTGGTTCGAGGAAGCTGTGCATTCCTCTGCTGAGTACCCCACGAACCCCAGAAACGACTCACTCAGCTTTGGATCCCTGTCTACATCCATCATGTGGGCAACTCACTTTTTTCTATACTTTTGCCTAAACATACTTCAAATACCTCTTCCACAGAGAAACAAAGATGCAGCTGATTTATCAGCAGTACAACCAAGAAAACTGATATCTTTCTGTATCGAATACCAGTTGTTGCCTCTAACAGAAGGAAAGCTGAGGGGAGAGGGAGCTCGTCTGTCTGATGGAAACACGGAAACACGACTGCCTTGGCTACAACTTCAACTCTACAAAGTTCATTGTGTGCTGTGGAAGGCTCCTCTATGCTTTGATGTAACTTTGGGCAGGGGGCGGGGGGGGGGCGGGGAATCAATCAGTCACTGTAAGGAGACAGCCTCCTGCATACCAGCCCTGCTGTGGGGGTCACATAGTCGCTCTGAAGCACTAGAAGGGCAAAATTTGTAGCCCCGAGGAATTCCCAGCCTGGGTAGCTATAAAACTAAACACAGAGTTTTTATAAGCCTGTTGTCCAGGAGCAGTGCTGTGACCATTCATATCCACTAACGATGTCTCTCAAAGATCACATTCCAAGTTATTCCCTTGTTCGATCCTCCCATGTTTCCTCCTTTCTCCCTGCAGTCCTGCTGCCCCCAAGCACATGTCTATTTACTGTCTCTTCTTCCCCTTCTTTCTATCTCACATCTATCTTCACATTCCAGTATATTTTGAAAAAATTAAAAAAAACTGAAGGGAAATAGAGTTTTTGGGTTTTAATTTTGTTTTTAAATGCTAATTTATTCTCATTCATGTTTTCCCAATTCCACAACTGGCTTCATGGTGATCTATGTCTATTTAATGAGATGCTTGAGTCAGTTCATATAACTTTACCATATTTAGCATCCAGAAATATGCCTGCTAAAAGCTGACAAAGAATGTAATATTTATAGCTGACATGATAAACAAAGACAAGAACAAGGAAAGCTCTAGCAAGCCCCTGGGAAGTCGGGGAGATTAGCATGAAATGCAGGTGGCATGAGACACAGGTCAGGAAGCAACTGCATCCCCTATAGCTGCTTAGCAACCAGAAGGTGCAGCTGACCTAGCTTTTAATGGGTAAGATCAGGTGGTGCCTGGAGACTTAGTAGCTGATAAGGCAGAGTTATTGAGGAGCTGGTAAACTCAACAGCTAAAAAGAATCCCATAGATCATTTTTCCTTTAAATGTTCATTCTGCTTTATTAAGATAGAAATACTCTAAAATGCAGACACCATGACCTTGGTTCATAAAACAGAACATTGACACATAAGACTCTAATTTTAGACCAACAATAGAAAATAAAATTTCAATGTCCCAATAGTGACTAGACGTTTTCTTTCATACTTTACCTTTCGCATCATGCTTTGGGTATTATGAAACATAGCCCAATAGACCAGATTTCTGTATTTAACTCATTATTTTTTTATGTATCTTTATATATTTTTTCCATTTCTAGCTTTCTAGAAAATTTTCATATTTTGAAGGAACTTTGGAATAAAAATTATACTACGAAGTGTTTATGCTTTAAAACAACTTACAGATATTGTGGCGCAGTGGCTAATACTACATGCTGCTCCTTCACAGGACCCAAGCTCAACTCCTCATGTCAACATCAGGTGGCTATGCCCACCTGTAACTCCTGGTCCCATGGAGAATCAGACATCCACCTCAGCCTTTGTGGGCACTTACACATCTATCACGCATATGCGTCATGATGCATACATGCACCCGTGCAGACACCCTCCCACATGCCCATACAGATACACATAGAAAAAAGAATGGATCTTTAAAAAATAAAACAAATATAATAAATTTTTAAAAATCACAGATCTTAAAAACTTAGATGAGTGCAAATAATTTTGTGTTGGATATAATATCAGATATTAGATTCATATCTTTAAATAGAGGCTATATGCATATAAATGCAGAAGAATCTGTAAGATTTCGTGGATTGTTTATTGTCTCATTCTTCCTCCTTCCTTTTCTGAGATGGACAGAATTAAATGTTTAATGCACTGGGAGGAGAGGCATGGGGGAAAATCGCCACTAAAACTTTAAGCAGTGATTTGAATGTTTGTGCATATTTTGTTGAATAGAGAAATGCCTAAGATGGCTTACCAGGGGTGCTTTAGGCCCAAGAAGTTTCCATGCACATGCACACACTTCACTAAAATATTCCAATCAAAATCAATGGATCTTGCTATTTTTGTTTAAAAGAAGAAATTTCCTTGACCTAGTAGGTTCAAACCAAAGGCAAAGCACAGGTAATTAAACACAATTACCCTTCACTCTGGAGAGAGTGGGTAAGGACTGCAGGACAATTTACTGTAACATACAGCTCCCTCATATGCCTTGCCAAGGCCACAAATTATGGTCTTTCCTTAAGGAGCTGCTAAATGTGTGCTTTGCTTCACTGACATCTGTACTTGAACTCATTATTTCCATACTCTCCTTTGGCTAAAGCCCATGACCCTATCCCTCTTTTCTCAAGTCTTTCTAGGTCTTCAATTTTCTGATTGGGGCCCATGATCATTTTGTTATATCAGAACCGACTTTTAATTTTCATGCTGTCAGCTAATCAAATGTCCCAATAATGCACAAAAAAAAATCAATGAAGTAAGATCAATAAAAGCTACTGTGAAACTTGGATCTGGGTCACAAGAACCATCCAGGCAAGCAGCACACTCAAACGTTTGAATATGAAATCAGAACATTCACTACCTTAACATACAAAGAAAATGTTTAGAATTGATGGGTTGAACCTAAAAGATATGAGACAAGTGAATTTATAATTTCATAATTGTCAACTTTACAAGTTTGAATTAATGGAGACTTTATATGATATAAGAATACTTGCAGAAACTTTGGCAAACTAGCAAAGCTAATCAAATTTGAAAATTCTGACTGATACCATTCTGTACATATTCTTTGATGACATTAGAATTTAATTAAAATCAATCATCAAAAAAGTTATAAGATTTCATCCTTTTAAAAAATGCCATAGATTTCAAAGAAGAAACAGTGGAAACCAGGCTACATTTTAAAACATAATTTGTTTATATATTTTATTTGTTTATTTTATGTGCAATGGTGTCTTGCCTGCATGTATGACTTTATGAGGGTATCTGATCAGCTGAAACAGGAATTAAGACAGTAGTGAGCTGCCATGTGGATGCTGGGAATTGAACTCAGGTTCTCTGAAAGAGTGGCCAGTGATCTTCACTGCTGAGCCATCTCTCCAGCCCCCCTCCCACAGGCTATACTTTTTTTTTAGAACTTAATTAGAGTATACATATTTCATGAAATAAAATTTATTGGTTTATGTTTGGTTTTTTGCGACAGGGGTTTTGTGTTTTGCCTTGGTTGGCTGCCTTTGAACTCACTCTACAGATTAGGCTTAAGTGCTGGGATTAAAGGTATGTACCACCACCCCAGGCAAAATACATTTTTTGTTTGTTTGTTTGTTTTTTTTGGTTTCCAATAAAAGGTGTAGCCTTGGCTGTTCTAGAACTCATTCTGCAGACCTGGTTAGCCTGGATAAACTAGGAGTTGAGAAAACATGGTCTTAAATATTTATATTACTGAGGCAAGTTTACAGTTATGGAGTGTGGGCATAGAACTTCAAAGTTTAAAATATTCCACTGACAAATATATCATTCACTCCAAAGCAATAAATATTAAGTAATAAATAAATAATCAAGTAAATAATAAACAATAAAAGATCCAGGAACAACAAAGGCAAGCACCTGAAGAGATAATTCAAAGAAGCAAACACCTGCAAGAATACATTGAAGACGTTTAGTTTCTTTAGGAGTAAAGACCAGGACATGTAAACATGCTAAGATATGATTTTACATTCACTTGGATAAAATGCTGGGCAACATTAGTTGCCATCCAGGATTAATCTAACAAGCCTCATTCACGTTGGGGGAAAATGTAAGCCTCTAGCATTTCCTTGGAAAAGAATTTCAGAGCAACATTGGAAATTGGGCCTTGGCAGGATGTGCAGAAGTTCCATTTGTGATCACTTATCCAGACTGTCAACTTGATTGGATTAAAAAGCACTGAGGAGATGGCCAAGCACCTCTGAGAGTTCCTGTGAGAGAATTCCAAAGGATGATTATACTAAGAGGGCCTGCCTGAAAGTGGAGTAATCACTTGATGCACTCATAATAAGATGGATTATTGGGAAATAGTTAAAGACAGGAGGTGAGGTAAAGCTGGAGGAAGGAGGTCACCTAGGCAAGGTCTTTGGGGTTATGTCCTACCCTGGCTTCTTCCTGAATGACGCTTCCTCTGCTTTCTGTCCTCCCTGAGTGACAGTTTTTTCTACCACACAATTCCTACCGCGATGTTATATCTTACAATGGGCCAAGAAACACTGAACCAGTGTCTACACACTGGAACCTTAGAAACCACTGAGCCAAAATAAAAAATCCTCTCTTACTATTTCTGTTGAGTATTTTTTTACTGACACCTCTAAAGCACTACTCTGTACACAATCCAAAATGGCAAGATCTCAGAACAAAGAGCACTGGGATCAATGACAGGGATATTCATCAAAAACATTGAGATGTCAAAAAGTAATTGGCTTCATAGGTCTATAAACTAGAATGGGTTAAGACAAATAGCAGTATATTTTTGTGTTGTACACCATACAAGAAAAAAAAAAAAGGAAAGAAACAAAAGCAAATCCTAATGTTCTGAGCCCAACAATGGATGATCTAATAACAAAAGGTTCACCTTATACCAATCAGAATGGGTAAGATAAAACATCAGGTGACAGCACATGTTGGAGAGGATGTGGAGAAAGAGGAATACTCCTCCATTGCTGGGATTGCAAACTGGTACAACCAATCTGGAAATCAATCTGGAGGTTCCTCAGAAAATCAGAAATATATCTACTTGAAGACCCAGCTATATCACTCTTGGAAATAAACCCAAAAGATACCCCACCATGCATAGGGGCACGTATTCCACTGTGTTCATAGCAGCCTTATTTGTGATAGCCAGAACCTGGAAACAACCCAAATGTCCCACAACAGAAGAATGGATACAGAAAATGTGGTTCACTTACACAATGGAATACTACTCAGCCATTAAGTACGAGGATATCCCGAGTTTTGCAGGCAAATGGATGGAACTAGAAAATATCATACCGAGTGAGGTAACTCAGATCCAAAAGGACATGCATGGTATGTACTCACTAATAAGTGCATATTAGCATCCCCACCCCCTGGAATAAGTACAGAATACCCAAGATACATTCCACAGAACTCAAAAAGGTCAACAAGCTGAAGTGCCCAATTGAGGACTCCCTAGTCTCACTTGGGAAAGAGAAGAAAGCAGTCACAAATGTGGATGGATGGATGGAGGGACCTGGGGGGGGGAGTGGACAGGGAGAGGTAGTGGGGGGGACAAGAGGGGTACCTGATTTGATATTAGTTGAGGGAAAAGGACTGAAGCCCTGAGAGCAGCAGAAAGAATGGAAATAGGTAACCTTGGGAAATAGGAGGTTAGGAGGGCCCTCAGAATGCACCAGAGACCTAGGACATGAGAGACTCTCAGGACTCAAATGGAAGGACCTTAGATGAAATGCCTGACAGCAGGGAAAGGGAACTTATAGAGCCCACCTCCAGCAGGAAAACAGGACATCAAGTGAGGGATGGAATGGTCATCCCACAGTCACAACTCTGACTCATAAACATTCCTGTCTGAAAGAATTACAGGATGGCCAGTCTGTCTGAGCTAGTGCCGCTAGCAGACCTTGGGAGCAAACTCTGCAGCCAGTCCCACAACACCCAGAGGTATCTTCACCCCCAGGTGTTCCAGTGTGCCCAGGATTAGAGGATCAGAGGTGAAGAGGACATAACATCTGTCCCCTACAGCGGGAGTAACTGGGACCGGTGGGGCCCAGTCATGCAGGAACTCCACCAGACCAGTGGTACAGGTTCCTTCTGGTCTGTCTGAGCTGGAGTCCTGAGCAGACCTTGAGCACAAACTCTACAACCATTCTACAACCAGGATGACAGGAAGGACAGACTCCAGTCAGACACAGTCAGGGCAGGTAGCACAAGAGATAACCAGATGGCTAGAGGCAAGTGTAAGAACATAAGCAACAGAAACCAAGGTTACTTGGCATCATCAGAACCCAATTTTCCCACCATAGCAAGTCCTGGGTACTTCAACACACTGGAAAAGCAAGATTCAGTTTTAAAATCACTTCTTATGATGATGATAGAGGATTTTAAGAAGGACATTAATAACTCCCTTAAAGAAATACAGGAGAACATAGGTAAACAGTTAGAAGCCCTTAAAGAGGAAACACAAAAATTCCTTAAAGAGTTACAGGAAAACACAATCAAACAGGTGAAGGAAAGGAACAAAACCATCCAGGATCTAAAAATGGAAATAGAAACAATAAAGAAATCACAAAGGGAGACAACCCTAGAGTTAGAAAATCTAGGAAAGAGATCAGGAGTCATAGATGCAAGCATCACCGACAGAATATAAGAGATAGAAGAGAGAATCTCAGGGGCAGAAGATACCATAGAAAACATGGACACAACAGTGAAAAAATGCAAAAAGCAAAAAGCTCCTAACCCAAAACATCCAGGAAATCCAGGACACAATGAGAAAACCAAACCTAAGGATAATAGGTATAGAAGAGAGTGAAGATTCCCAACTTAAAGGGCCAGTAAATATCTTCAACAAAATTAGAGAAGAAAGCATCCCTAACCTAAAGAAAGAGATGCCCATGAACACGCAAGAAGCCTACAGAACTCCAAATAGACTCGGCCAGAAAAGAAATCCCTCCCATCACATAATAATCAAAACACCATATGCACTAAACAAAGGAAGAATTTTAAAAGCAGTAAAAGAAAAATGTCAAGTAACATATAAAGGCAGACCTATCAGAATTATACCAGACTTCCCACCAGAGACTATGAAAACTAGAAAATCCTAGGCAGATGTCATACAGACCCTAAAAGAACACAAATGCCAGCCCAGGCTACTATACCCAGCAAAACTCTCAATTACCATAGATGGAGAAAACAAAATATTCCATGACAGAACCAAATTTACACAATATCTTTCCACAAATCCAGCCCTATACAGGATAATAGATGAAAAACACCAACACAAGGAGTGAAACTCCACCCTAGAAGAAGCAAGAAAGTAACAACAAACCCACACAAACATAATTCCACCTCTAACAAGAAAATTAACAACCACTTCTCCTTAATATCTCTTAATATGAAAATTAATATTACCAACATATCCTAATTGATTGAAATTCAAATATATGAGGAATTAGAAATTTGTTGGCTGTCTGTCTAATTTGGTAATGGGAGAAAAATGTCCAATATTGTACAATCCATATACACTTTCTGCTTGTTTGTACATGACAGGGTCTTGCTGTGTGCCACATAATGGTCTTGAAATCATGCTCCTCCTATCTCAGTCACTTTATTAATAGGATTATTTATTTGGTGTTTTTACACTATACTATGGTTTTCAAAACAGCTTACATATTTCAAAATTATTTATACAGCCAAAATAAATGTAGACAACTGATTTGGGAGGTGGCTTGTAAGAGAACAGCAGAGTGAGACTGAAGGCTTTGCTTAATATTTATAATTATTGTATCATTTTTGAAGAAGAGGACTTTATAAGTTACTCTTATTCTGAGATGAATGCTTTTCAAAATCATCACAGCCAATGAACCAGAATCTTAACCTCTCCTAATGTCTGTGCCACCCTCCAAGCAGAATTATTGTTCATTGAAAGAGTTGATGAATGACTTCATGGATACACCATCTTAATACACACACCATTTCTTAAATGAATGTAACCTGTTCCCTGTAGGCTAAGAATGACGACAACCACTCAAGTCAAATAGCTTTGACTGTAGCAGGAAATCTATATCCAAATTTGTGCCTACAATTCATTCCTTGGCATAGCAGAACTGTCAACTCTTGGCTTAGCTACTATGGAGGTAAAATCCTTTGGTGATGTGAGTGACATTCAAGTACAGCCTTATTACAATGAACTCCAATGTCCAAAAACTGTTCATATTTTGTGTTTGTACAAGATTTTAAGTTCTATTAAAAGCAAAACAAACAAACAAAAAGACTTTATCTATTTATGTTCATTAAAAAATAGTGATATATTATTTTAAAATATACAGTTAATAAATTTGGAGTTATTTAAAATTTATATTGAGAAAATGTATGTATTTTCAGTATTGCTGTAGACAAACATCTACATAAGACTGTTCAATTGATTGTTGTTTTATATCAAACAACTTTTATAATACTCATTTTTATTGTTACAATATTTTATAAAATTTAAAGAATATGATAAAAAATGAAAAAAAAAGAAATAAAATTGGTTTGTTTTTCTCCTCCCCACCCCCCAAAAAAGAATTACAAGGATGGAAATATAGAGGAACCTGAGGAAAAGAAAGTCCAGCAACAGGCCCAAAGTGGGATGCAGCTCAAGGGGAGATCCCAAGGCCTGACACTATTACTGAGGCTATGGAGCACTCACAAAAAGGGACCTATCATGACTGTCCCCCAAAAGACCCAACAAGCAGCTGAAAGAGTCAGATGCAGATATTTGCACCCAACCAATGGACAGAAGCAGCTGACCCCTGTTGTTGAATTAGGATAGCTGAAAGAAGCTGAGGAGAGTGGTTATGTAGGAGGACCAGCAGTCTCAGTTAATCTGGACCCCCAAGGTCTCTCAAACATTGGACCTGAACAAACAGGCAGCATACACCAGCTGAGATAAGGCCCCCAACACACATAGAGTAGAGGACTGCCAGGTCTGTGTTCATTCAGAGATGATACTCCTAACCCTCAAAAGACTGGAGGCCCCAGGGAGTTTAGAGGTCAGGTGGGGTAGGGGGAAGGGACATCGAACGTGGAGACAGGTGAGTAGGAAGGAGGTATGAGATATGGATGGAGGTATTGGATTTTGGAGGGTGGATGGGGGATAAAATATGGAGTGTAAAAAAATAAATTAATTAATAAAAAAGATCTGAAGAAGATACAAATTAGACAATAATTTATTAAGCGTTTCAATTTACATATGTTCGAAAGTACTGTGCTATTTAAGAATATATATAAACACAATTTAAGGGTATGTTTATAGTTAAGGAAATCATAAATAAAGGAGGTATTACAAATAAAAGTTCATTACAGTACTTATGTCTTTTAGAGCTGGGTAACGAGTGTTGAGCACTTAGAGAACTGTAGAGTAAGTATCACGAGGTCTGTTAATATCTTTTGTTACTATAGTATTGCACTACAAAAATCTGCCAACATGAAGTAAAATTTCCAAAATTTTACTATTTGTAAAATTCTGAAGCCATACATCCCAATAAGAAGGAATGTTGCAAAACAGTCCAATACATACTTAATAGTATGGATATAAAGTTATTGTATATAGCCTTATTTGAAATGGCCAAATATTGATATTCTAAATAGCAGCATGAATGGCTAAAAACAGCTGAAAGCATCGTGGCTAATGTGCAATGATTTATATAAAACAGTGTAGGAGATATACACTCAAATACATAGATAAGTTCCAGATAGTAATCTTTCAATTGAAAAACAATGAGCTCTGGTCAAAGGGAAGTAAACAGACCTGATGGGGGATTGGTAAGGGGAGAATTCCTCTCCACCTAGAATCTCAAACACTTTTTAAAAATTCTTTTATATTTAAAACCAGGACCTTTGCTACTTACATCCAACACTCACAAACTCAATGAAAATATCACTTCGGGGCATATTTTAGAGGTTTCTTGAAAGTATTGCTGTTCAAATGTTTCCTGAAGATGAGTAAAATACACCTAATATAATTGATGAAAATTAAAATAGTTGTCTCTCTACACAGACCTCAATGCACATCCAGATACACTAAACTTGGCAGAAGCAAGAGTTTCATTGGCTTGGATTCGTTGGCACAAGAAAAGATTCTCTAAACAGAACACCATTAGTCTAATCACTAACACTAACAACTAATAAATGGGATCTCATAAAACTGAAAATCTTCTGCACAGCGAAGGACACTGCCATTAAGACAAAGCAGCTATGAACATAGTGGAGCATGTGTCCTTCTTACCGGTTGGAACATCTTCTGGATATATGCCCAGGAAATGTATTGTGGGATCCTCTGGTAGTACTATGTCCAATTTTCTGAGGAACCGCCAGACTGATTTCCAGAGTGGTTGTACAAGCTTGCAATCCCACCAACAATGGAGGAGTGGTCCTCTTTCTCCACATCCTCGCCAGCATCTGCTGTCACCTGAATTTTTGAACTTAGACATTCTGACTGGTGTGAGGTGGAATCTCAGGGTTGTTTTGATTTGCAGTTCCCTGATGATTAAGAATGTTGAACATTTTTTCAGATACTTCTCAGACATTCGGCATTCCTCAGGTGAGAATTATTTGTTTAGCTCTGAGCCCCATTTTTAATGGGGTTATTTGATTTTCTGGAGTCCACCTTCTTGAGTTCTTTATATATATTGCATATTAGTCCCCAATCTGGTTTAGGATAGGTAAAGATCCTTTCCCAATCTCTTGGTGGCCTTTTTGTCTTATTGATGGTGTCTTTTGCCTTGCAGAAGCTTTGCAATTTTATGAGGACACATGCTCCGCTATGTTCATAGCAGCCTTATTTATAATAGCCAGAAGCTGGAAAGAACCCAGATGCCCCTCAACAGAGGAATGGATACAGAAAATGTGGTACATTTACACAATGGAGTACTACTTAACTATTAAAAATAATGAATTTATGAAATTCCTAGGCAAATGGATGGACCTGGAGGGCATCATACTGAGTGAGTTAACCCAATCACAAAAGAACTCACACAATATGTACTCACTGATAAGTGGATATTAGTCCTGAAACTTAGAATACCCAAGATATAAGATAAATTTGCAAAACACAGGAAACTCAAGAAGAACAAAGACCAAAGTGTGGACACTTTGCCCCTTCTTAGAATTGGGAACAAAACACCCATGGAAGGAGTTACAGAGACAAAGTTTGGAGCTGAGATGAAAGGATGGACCATCTAGAAACTGCCATATCCGGGGATCCATCCCATAATGAGCTTCCAAACGCTGACACCATTGCATACACTAGCAAGATTTTGCTGAAAGGACCCAGATATAGCTGTCTCTTGTGAGACTATGCCGGGGCCTAGCAAACACAGAAGTGGATGCCCACAGTCAGCTACTGGATGGATCACAGGGCCCCCAATGGAGGAGCTAGAGAATGTAACCAAGGAGCTAAAGGGATCTGCAACCCTATAGGTGGAAGAACAATATGAACTACCCAGTACACCCCGGAGCTCGTGTCTCTAGCTGCATATGTATCAGAAGATGGCATAGTCAGCCATCAGTGGAAAGAGAGGCCCATTGGGCGTGCAAACACTATATGCCTCAGTACAGGGGAACGCCAGGGCCAAGAAGTGGGAGTGGGTGGGTGGGTGGGGGACTTTTGTGATAGCATTGGAAATGTAAATGAAATAAATACCTAATTAAAAAAAAAGACAAAGCAGCATGCTACAGAATGGGAAAAGATTTTTACCTGCTACACATCTGATAGAGGAATAACATCCCAAGATTAAAAAAAAAAGAAGTAAAACAAAAAGTAGATATCAAGAAAACAGCTAAATTTAAAAATGGGGTCAGATCCAAACAGAATTCTCAAATGAGGAAACATCAATGGCTGAGAAACAGGGGAATGTTCAACATCATTAATCATCAGGAACACATAAATCAAGATTACTGGGAGGTTTAATCTTCACCCCTCAGACCAGCTAAGATGACAGAAACAAGTGCGAGCTCCTGATGGCAAGGAGGATGGGGAGGAAGGGAAACACTCGTCCAGTTCTGGTGGGAATGAAGACGTGTACAGCCACTGTGGCAGTCACTGTGGCAGTTCCTCAGGAAGAAGGGAGTCGTGTACCTAAAGATTTAACTATACCACTCTTGGGCATGCTTTGTCTTACCAAAGTCACCTTCTCAGCCATGTGCACTGTTGCCCTTTTCACAATAGCCAGAAACTGGAAACAACTTAGATGTCCCTTAACAGATGATAATAATAAGGAAAATGTGGTCCATTAAGTGGAGCACTACTCAGCTGTTAGAAAAGTGAAATCATAAAATGTTCAGGTAAATAGATAAAACTAGAAAACAATCATCCTGAATGATGTAACACAGACCCAGTCACTTATACATAGCTATTTGCTGGTAAACCAATAAAAGCCAAACTACAATCCACAGAACCTCAGAGGTTAGGTATAGTGTAAGGGACTGAGGGAGGGAGTTGAGGGGGCAGATAGGTCTCATTAGGAATGGGAAATAGAAGAGATAGTTATGGATGGCTGGGGGATCCTGGAACAGGAGGATCAAGAGGTGTGGAAAGAGGTGATGGAGGGAGTACAGTGAGAGACTGTTAAAATTAGGCACCAGTTGAGGGGTAGTATGGAAACCTAGTAATAGTGGTAGCTTCCTAATATATAGTTCATATAAATATATATGGGACATACATGGTGCTCATGTGTGTGTGTGTGTGTGTGTGTGTGTGTGTGTGTATGTGATATTACCAAATAACTCAGGAGACAGATATAGGCCCAATTGGACATCTCTTGTCACCAAACCCATCTTACATTACTGGGATTGAGTTTATATCTATTTGTGAAGCTGGTCAAAAGAGTCACATGGGAACCCCCAAACAACCTGGGCAGTTGCCAAGACTACAGGTTACTTTCAACACTTTCTGTCACAGCCCCACTGCTAGAGATGACACATGACTCACTGAAGGTGGAAACGTCAAGCTGGTGGCTAAATTGAGCCTCCACGCTTACATTTTAGTATCTTTGTTACAGGAATGTACTTTCTATCCTATGAAAGGAGAAACATAAACACCAACTCGGTCACAAAATCTGATGATTCACATTGGTGTCTGGCCTGCAAGATATGATAGTGTAACAGTAGCACGAAGCTCGTGGGATCACAAATCAATGATCTGATTTGGCTTAAACCAAATGCCAGGAGTTAAACCCATACCCAACACTGCTAGCAGGGCGAGAACCTGAAACCGACTAGATAGCCCTAGTGGTAAAACCAAATACTACTATTTTAATAAAAACAAACAAATGAAAAAATATAGCACTAAAATGACTCCTCATGGCATTCTATTATCATCACTGATCAATATTTTGCTAAGTGATTCACAGGGAAAGTTCCTCCTGCAGCAAATAAGAACACATACAGACGTTATGCAGGTAATGAGAGATCCTGGATCACTCAGCCATAAATGGGATGTCTCCATCAAAACCCTCCCTTCAGGGCTCTAGGAACTCCACAGAAGAGGGTACAGAAAGAGGATATAAGACCTAGAGGGGATGGAGAACACCAAGAAAACAAAGGCCTCTAAATCAAAACGATGGATGCACATCTAAATTCAGAGAGATGGAGGCAGCAAGCACAGGGCCTGCAAAGGTCTGAAACCAGATGGATGCTTGAGCTGAAAAGAGAAGTGGACACTTAGCCCTCTTCCTAATCCAGAAGTAATCACCAATTGATAAAATAAAATAAAATTTTCTCCAAGGGAATCTCAATGTGGAAATAAAATACTCTTGGGTATAAGATGTATGCCCCAAAGTAGGTGGGCAACTGAAAATGAACACACCGGCATCTTTGGAGGTTTCTTCCCTTATAATGTCATGTCAGGGCTTTTAATTTTTTATTCATCTTATTTTTATTATAAATTTAATTTAATATATTCTTATTTATATTTTCTTCTCTCTGCAGATCCGTTTTGTGTATATACACACACATGCACACATATGCAAACAGACATACACACACACACACACACACACACACACACACATACTTTCTGTTTTGTGTTTTCATGCGATTGCTGGATGTGTGAAGGAACAGGTCTCCATGTCTCTATTAGTTTCCTTTGCTTTCTGTTGGGCTCTTTTCCTTTGTTTTTTTTTTTTATTCCAATATGTTAACTTTGTTTTCTCTTATTATATTATATGTATTCTACTATTATCCCTTAGAAGCCTGTTTGTTTGCTGCTGAGAGACATAAAAGTGTACATCTGAATGGGAAGGGAGGGGGAGGAACTGGTAGGAGGAGAAGGAGGGTAATTTTGATCATGATATATTATTATGTGACGAAAGAACCTTTTTTCAATAGAAGAAAAAAAAAGTCTGTTGCTCATAGAAAATGAAACTTCTCAGGGTGCTGTAAAGAAACAGGAACACATTAGTGCAAAAAGAAAAATGTATATTATTAAATGTAATCATGAAATTTTTACATCATTTCATAATTCCCTTCTCTCTCTCTTTCTCCCTCCCCTTCTCCCATCTTTCTTGCCTGGGCTGATTGTCATGTTGAAGGCTTTGAACAACAGGTGCATTGCCACCCAGCCAACTGCTACTTAATTGTCTTAACAATGTAAAATGTATTTTGGCATTTTTGGACTCAGATCCAGAACGAGTAAACTAAGAAATTCAGAAATGAAAGTAAGGCATCCTGTATGTGACTTTGCCACGTGTGCACATCTGGTTCGGTAGGTGCTTGTCTGTCCACTGTGGAGCTTTTATAGAAAACTCTTCTGTCACTGTCTGAGTGTTGTAGTAGCAGACTCTCATTAAAGTTTCTTTTCTCATATTAATGACTTTTAGCACTGCATAGGAAATAGTCCTTTTCCATTTCTCTAGGAAGGGTCACAGTTCTTTTAGCCTCATATGCAGCTTAGAAAGAATCAGATCACTGGGTATCAATGATCTAGTTTCACTTCTATGAATCCTATGGTTAGACATGTGAGCTTTCTATAAAGTGTCCTGTTTTATAAATACTAATGATCTTCAAGGGCTGTCACCCTGGAATGCCAAGGTGAGAGTTAGAGCCTTCTAAAGTCTCCATCACTCTCCTTAATACCCTTCCCTTTATTTTTCACTAACAGAAATCATACACTTACTCTGAATTCTCTTATGGAATGTTTCCACTAATGGTGTTGAAGAAATCGTGGTTTCTTTTTGTTTTCATGAGAAACACGGATGCAATCTGGTCTGACACCTGACCTTTCAGCAACTTTCAGACTGACATTTTCACCCCTCTGGTAACTCCCTAAGATCACAAGATGGAAGCTACAAATCCTGTCTAGCACCAAAGTCAATTTCCACTAGCAAGCTTGTCCCTAAAGCCTACCATGACTCTAATACCTACTGCAACAGTCTCATTTGCCTCTGCTTCTTTCATATGGGTGGGATCTCACAAAAGCACAGGGCCCCTTGCAGGTTGTGCACTCTTCTGGCTTCTCTCATTACACATTTTGTTAGAGTTATTCATGATATAGTAGTAAGTCGGTTGTTGCATTATAGGACTACGTCACTGTTCATGTATCCATTCTCCTACAAAGAAATGTAAAGTGCTTCAGGTTTTTAACTACTATAGAAAAGATTATTGTGAGTGTTGTCATAGAAACATATGAATAGATTCATATATAGTCAGAGATACCCAGAAAATGAACCACAAGATCATAGGATCTATGTATAACTAGCCTTTTTTCAAATTACCAGGCATTTCGTTGATATTTTCTGATGCCGCTCTTTCAGGTAAAATGGTGCAGTGAACACTCTGAGCAAACAAGGTTTTATGTACTCGTTGGATGTTTCTGCTGTCCTGACATTTCATTTAGAACTACATGTGGGAATATGGACATGATTATAATGTGTTAAGACCCCACATTGAAAATATTAGTGTTTAAGGCCTATCTTCCTTTGCATCCAATTACAACAAAATGACAATGATGTACATATATCTTAAGGGCATAGATCAAAGAAATTGTACATATGAAATAAAACAGTTACATCATAGCTCACAGGTAGAACCAAGATTTCCATCTTGGCCCTATAAAAATTTTGTATTGGTATTTAAATTTAATGTAAGTGTGGCCATGTAGTTTTGAAAGATTGTATAAGATATGTAAACTCTGAAAAACAAAATAAAACTTTTATTATTGATAGGCTTCTTATCTCCCTGGGTGACATGGCTATAGGCCAGATCAGAACAGATTTAAAAGTAGATGAAGGCAGGTTTATTCGGAGGCAGCTTTCAGGTGGGGCTCACTGATCTCATAGATGGTGGTCAGTGAAGTCACACATGCAGGGGTTTTATAGAGTGTAGGTGAGGAGAGATGACGTGGCAGTTGGGAGCTGGGATTGTGTCCATACATGGTCAAAAACTGAGCAGGCACTCCTGGGTGTGTGGCTGGAAACATTGAAAGCTCTCTCTGTGTGGGAGGAGTTGGAGGAAGGAGGGCAGATGGGGTTTCCCAGCTTGTGTAGGGGATGAGCAGGGGTTCCAGCTAATTAATTATAAATCAAATTTTTAAAAAAGAAAGAAAATGAGCCATAGCATGTTTAACAGATAACGGTGGTCACCAACAGTACATACCAGGTGCTACCTGGGCATTTATGATATTTAACTTTCAACACCACAATAAGCAGGTAATTGTACTCATATCCTGAATAAAATAAAATCTCAGACTAAAAGAGATGAAAATTCCTTGCCCATCTCAAAAGGCTAGGACAGCTGACTAGGATGCGTACCTGAGTCTGACATGAAAGAGCTGTACCTGACAGCTGTGTCTTATTATCCTGCTGAGCCTGACATCAGCCACCTGTGTCTGAAATTATCCTCCTGAGTCTGACATTATTTTCCGCAATAAACTTCATATTGTTGGGTCTGACATCATCCAACTGTTTCTGACATCACTCGGCTGTGCCTGTCACACTCCTGCTGCACCTGACATCATTCTACCATGTCTGACAATATTCGGTTGTGTCCTGCCATCATCCTGCTCTGCTTGATATCACTCTGCTGTGTGTGACATCATCCATCTGTGCCTGCAACCATCCAGATGGGCCTGACATTATCCAGCTGTGTCTGAGAACATCCTCCTGTGCCTGGCATCCTTTTCCTGAGCCTGATAGCATACTGTTGAGCCTGACATCATCCAAGCATGCCTGAAACCATCCATCTGTGTCTGATATCTTCCCACTGTGTCTGACACTGTCCAGGTGTGCCTGACATCATCTTGCTGTGCTTGACATCATCCAGCTCTGCATGACACAATCCTGCTGTGGCTGACATCATTCTGCTAAGTCTGACAACATTCCCTTGTGTCTGCCCTCATGCTGCTGTATTCAAGATCATCCTCCTGTATGGGACATCTTCCTCCTGTGCCTGACAGCATCCAGTTGTTTCTGGTAGATATCACATCGTTGTATTTGACATCATTCAGTGCAGCATGATATTATCGGGCTGTGTGTGACATCATCCTTCTTCAACTGGCATCAGCTAGCATGTTTGACATGGTATACTAGTCCTCAAAATTGCAAATGGTTAATGAACAGATAAAAGTCTTAGGGAGAAAAAAAAAAAACCACTGTTACTAGCCCCACCTACCCCCCCTTAACATAAAATATGAAAACAAACTGCTAGAGACGAGGGTTGGAATCTGATTTGATAACAAAATGTAACTTCCAGGCAGTTTCAGAATAGCTTATGTTCTTCCATTTTCTGTTTTTCCTACAAATTGAAACAGTGAGTGTATCTTAACACTGCAGCCCACAGCTGTACTTAGTGCTGTTGATGGCATCCATTTTTTTTTCATTAAAATGCAATGAATGCCCCAAGACAGAAGAATACATAATTGTAAGTAATATAATAAGCAACAGACAAATCTGGGAAAACTGCATGGATTCATGAAGTAATATGTCAGTAAAGATGATTCTTGCACTCAACACAGTACCGTGCTAAAGGACAATAAAGATGCTTTTTACACAGTGAAGGGGGATGGGATGGTAAACCCGTGCCAGGATTCAAGTCTGAAGGCAGCCTTCCGGAAGTGCCACGGCCATGTAACCCAAGTGATGTTCTAATAATAAATGGGAAGAGGGAATTAGATGTATTAAATGTTTTAAAGGAAGTATAAAGAGCAGAAAAAAATCACAGTCAAGAGGGCAGAATCTTTGGGTGGGAGGAGAACTAACACTCAGTTGGGTAAGGTTATTAACTTGGTCAAGGGACCATCCCTAGGAAGGCGAGTTCACCTTTAGCCACGCTAAAGTGAAACATGGGATAATTACCCATTAAATGAGATATTTACCTCCACCCCCAGCAGAATTACCATTCTTACTGCAAGAGCTTATTATAAATCTGCCCATACAGAGACCTAATTTCTCCTCTTCTTCCCCCTCTTTCTCCTCCTCCCCTCCCTCTTCCCCTCCTTCTTGCCTACCTTCCTCTCTCCCACCCTCTCCTATCTCCCCCTCTCCCACCTCCTCCTTTTTGCTTATTTTTTTGAGACAGATTTTTCTCTGTCTAGCTCTGGCTGTCCTTTCTGTAACTCTCACTCTAGGCTGGCCTTGAACTTAGAGATCTGCCTGCCCCTGCCTTCTGAGTGCTGGGATTAAAGGGTATGCCACCATTACCTGGATTGCATGTCCTTTCTAAGCATGCTGTTGTAACACTTGGGGTTTCCCTGGCATTTGGGGCTTCCTTACCCTTTCCCTGAAGCTTCCCTCCAGACCCTCTTGTACTTGTCAGCCACTGGTGTGACCCCCATGCCAGATTAAAAGGTGTGCACCCCTGCTACTGCTTGCTCCTCCTTTCTTGAGGCAGCTACTTGAAAAACTAATTTCCTTTCCAGTCCATTCCTAAATTATTTCATCAAAGAGACTGAGAACTCCAAGTGGGGACCCAAATTTCCCTTTCATTATCGGGCAATTAGAAAAGGGTCCTGAAATTCCAATAACCATAGCGTACTATGTTGGATGTTACAGATAAGTTTTACAACACAAAAATAAAGGCCTGGAAGAAGATGTGTTAGAATGTACTAAACGAACAACAAATTCTAGCCACTTGATAAAAGAAAGTCCCCAGGGAAAGAAAATGCAGAAGGCAGTGCTCAAAGAAAGCTTAAAGTACAAAGGACTTTAAAGGGGACACCTTAAAGTACAGGGACAACTACAGGGATGCACCTTTGAAAAGTGACTCCCTTCCATATACTTTAAAAAATTGGAGTATAGCACCATTAGAAACACACATGGAGTAAGTTATCACAGGCTTGAATCCCCTTACTCAGATCACCCCACAAAACAGCCACTGTCTCAAAGCGACCCTCCTGCCGGTCCCTGCACATGACTCCACCACGAAAAGAAGTGTTGCTTGAATTTCAATTTGCTCATAGTAGCATGGATCTCCAAGTAAACACATAGAAGCTTCAGGGGAAAAAATAGTGAAAAATGTTTATCTAATCCCAATTTGATTTGGATTGAACAAGTGTGGCCCTAATAAGATAAAGCCAAGAAAAGGAAATCTTGTGCTCGTCTGTAATAACCAGGCAAGATGACAAGTCCCTTGTTCCCTATTTGTAAAGAAAATTTCAGAGTTTTCCCTCGTTTAATTAGGCCTTATTCATGAGCAGCACTGGGGTGATCTTTCTTTATGGGTCTCCTGGCACTAACAGCAGCAAAACTGATTGTTGGAAGGGAATGGGATTGGGTTTGTTACCCAGTGTCTGGGTGGAGTGATTTCCCTGAAGTTGGCTTTTCAAACTCTCTCTGTGCCTGAAGAACAAGTTGGTCAATAGGACTAAAGAAAGTTATGTCTCCTTGTCACACTGCTTTAGTGGGAAACTAACCAGTCTAATGGAAAGTGATTATCTAAGCATGGCCCTGTCAACACCCAAATCAAATTAACTATAGCTACTTGGACAAACATTTATGACATTTCCAACCCCCAAATAAGTGCAACCCTTTTAAAACTAATTATAATTGAATAGCAAGCCTTTCTACCAGGGCAATACTTTCTTCATAAACTGTCTGCAACGGATTCCCTTTCTCCTATATCTATCCGGGCCAACATGATATGTTATAATGAATCTGTTTCCTTTTCACCTTCTAATCCTTCAATTTCCCATCCTTCGGTCTGAGTTTCAGCCCACCCTCTTCCCCTTCACATCAATGTTATTGTCAACAACAACTTTCTTGGACATTGGCTTTATAAATCAAATGTAATAATACGGATTACTAGTCATGGCTACTTTTAATACTGTTTTCTAAATATATGTGATTGGACACATAAGCCTCTTGACTGCCCCTCTGAGTGTTGTCCTGATAGAAGTTTGCAAGCACACACTACTGCATTCACAGCTGGGCAATGAAAATCTCACAACCCTGCCTCATCTTTGTATCACAAATGCACAGGGCAGGAATTACTAACAACGTTTTTAGATAAGTATAACATCAATTAATAGATTTACCATTTACTAACCCTTGTAAAACAAATCAACTCTGTCTTATCAACAGTGCGAAACATAAGTTTTAAAATTCCAATACCTCCTATCCCATGTAGAACTTTTGAGTTGACACCTAGTTTTCTCTGTTAGGCATTTTCTATTCCATTTATCGTTACCCAACTGGACCTATAAATATTTAATCATTTCACTGTGGCTTGCCTAATATAAGGAAGAAGAAACCTGACTAATGACACTTAGCCAAATTGACCTTGAAGGGACAAGACATATTTGAATGTTTTTCTTGTCCTGGTTTGCATTTAAAAAGGGAAGCAAATGCCAGAACAGTTTAGCTAAATGGATTTATTAAAAGAAATATCCCAGGCATAGGTTACAAAACAAAAATGTCTCATCAGTCTCCACTCTGAAAACCTCAGACACATTGATTTCTCTCATGATTTGCTAAATTTCTGAACTGCCAAAGCTATTTAAAAATTTATATCTTATTAACCATATTCTTTAATATTACTTGATAGACCATTAAATTATGGTTGGTAAGTACCTATGAATAAAACATGATTTTCAGTTTTTTGATATGAAGGTAGAAGACAGGAAATAGAGAGAAATAAGTTTTCTTATGTTTTTTCATTTTTTGCTGCTATTCTTACTATTTAGATATGTATTTACATGTATATGTCTACACATGCATGCAAGTGCCAGGGGGCACCAGAGGTGGTATTTGAGCATCCAAAGCTGGAGTTACAGGAAGCTGTGAGCTGCTCAGTATGGGTACTGGGAACCAAATTCAGGCCTTCTGCAGGAGCAGCAAGTGTTCTTAACTCCAGAACGGTATCTTTCTACCTCTGCCTTGTTGGCTGTTAATCCTGTTTCAATTTCTTCATTAAATATGACATGCATGTTGGAAGTTTTTGCTATTTCAAAATTAAATTATTAGTTAACCTCTTGCATTGAATTGATGAGGATCCAAAAGCAACGTTGTGGAACAAAAATTAGACTCAAAGTAAAGTTTTGTAGGTATAAAACTTTGAGGAGCAACACAGCCATGATGTTTACACTTGCCATATACTTCACACATGGCCTCTGGGGGCTTAGTTGTCAGTAGCTTTCTCTGTCGTCCTAGGAATCCATCTCCTAGGTACCGAGAATCCACACGACATCTAACACACTCATTGAGTGCCACATCCCTCTCCTTTATCTGAACATTGGTGTGAAAACCATCTCTGTCCTCTTTCAGTGGATTTTGCAGTATAAATTCTAACTCAGAGGTTGAACTACTGACAGCATCTTGGATGCCAATCATATCCTGAATCTCAGACTCTCTTGAGACCATCAATCAAATCTGCATAGTAATCTACTGTTCATCATAGAGTGTAATGTACAATGCCCTGTTCATCATAGAGTGTACAATGCCCTGTTCTTCATAGAGTATAATGTACAATGCGCTTGTTTCTTTTCTCCTTTGGACTTCTCTCTTTCTCTCTGTCTCTGTCTTCCACTGCCACCAAACACACATTTCTGTATGATCAGAATCACTTATAAAACTATACCATGAACCTGATTTTTTTTTTTTTTTTGCTCCAGGAGTTTGTTTTTCCTTCTGATTTCTCACTACAGTATGTACTTTTTTCTCACATCACTACTGTCTAGATTAGTGCTTTGGTACAAAGTAGATATCTTACAAACACTGAATGGAAGACACCGTGGCAGATACTTCGGCACAAGTGATAACCAAACATCCTCTTTTGCCCCCAAGACCACCCTAGCCTTGCAAAGCTCTCGGAATTTCATCCTTAGCTGCCTGCTCTACTTTTCTGGTAAAAGGCAGTAAGAGTATAAGGTGACATTGTCTTTCAGCTGTCTGTTCCATTGACAACAACGCCCATGCTCTGTGACTAGCACTGCACTTGACTACACATGTCGCCTGCACATTGATTTAAATACCAGCATGAAGGACCAGGATTTGATTCATCACTGAAGAAGCATCCGCACTCTATGTCAGGCTCAGAAAATAAGCCTTGAATAAAGATGGTTCTTCCTATGTTTGACATCACATACAAGTAAAGACTTTCTGTTTGTGTGTGTGTGTGGCTTAGAACACATTTATAACAATGCCTTTCTGATTATTTATCATAGTCCAGAGTTTTGAAGCTGGGCTGGAGAGATGGTTCAGAGGTTAAGAGCACTGGCGGTCCTTAGTTCAATTCCCAGCAACCACATGGTGGCCCATAAACCATCGATAATGAAATCTGGTGCCCTCTTCTGGCATGTAGGCATATATTCATGCAGAACCCTGCATACTGCATAAACAAATATTAACAGAAATTATCTTGAAGGTGCACCTTTTGATTTCTGATGTTTTGTTTTCAGTCACTGAGCCGTGCAAGGAGCTGTTTATTTCAACAAAACCATTTTCTTTAATCTGACTCTTGTGGATCCTGAGGAAAGGACATTGCATTCTGCTTTGACCATGTGTGTTTACTGGAGGAAGAAAAGTTGGACACAGAAGTAGAAACTGTGAACAGACTTTGGAATCTGTAGTCCATGTTGAGGCATCTGTCCTCCCAGGTAGGTGAGTTCCTGGAGAGAGCGCCTGGTGTTTACCAGTAAAACAAGAATAGAAAAATTGATGAAATGAGTATCTTAAATGCAGCCCCCTCAAAAAACAGGCTTGAGATGGTGATTCTTAGAATTACCAATTAAGGCGGTTTCCAGGAAAAAAATCCAGAACACTCTAAGGTAAATGAGATGCAGACTTAGTTGTCTCATGTCCTCACCTTGACCTGGAAAACTCCTCTGGACTCTCCTAATCAGGATGAAGGAATAGAGATAGGTTTACACACTACCCGTGCACAGACTTCTAACTGGTAAACGGGAGTGCGGGTAAATTGCTAGCTGGTGGCCGGAGTGCGGGACTCCATCCGTAACAGGAGAAAGTGATACAATCTCCAGAAGCCAAGACCACCGTGTCAGCACCATGTCTGCTTCCACAGAAGTTGGTGGGGCTAGGCAGGGACACCTCATCTGCTACAAGAAAGAGGAGCTGTGGTAAGAAAAAAAGATGAGGTAAGCCATATTCCCCAACTCTGGTTTCTGCAGGGCATCAGCTTCTCCTTAAGGACTTTGTGTTCATTTGTTAGTACTTGTACAAAACCGTTGAGCCTTTAGGCATTCCCACACCACCCCTAGTTATGCAAACAACTTTGAGTGACTATCTCAATTATTTGAATCCTTGTATCTTCCTTTACAGTGATCTGTTCTTTACTACATTGCTGGTACCTACAATTTCTGTATTTCCTTCACATGGGTACACTTTTCCAGACTTTACCATCTCAAAAGCTAGGATGCTATATCCTAAGATGGACAGAAGGATTTTTTTCCCAAATTACTATTAGTTTCATAATAAAAAAGTGCCCCTTATGATTGCTAGCTTGTAAAATGTAGCGAAATGTAACATATCACACATGCAATGGGCTCATACAAACTGTTCTATAAAACTACGTAACATTTGGTTCGGTATCTGTGCTCACTAATACAGTAATAGAATTAGAGGTGACCTTTCACAGTGTAGCTCATGCTTAAATACCAATGCGTTTGAACTAGAAATCCACTGGGTGCTGGGGGCTCCATAGATGGCAATTCATGCAAAGAACAGAGCTAGCGAATGTAAGGGGAAATGCCTAGAACCCTCAACCCACAGAACTAACTCTCTCTCTCTCTCTCTCTCTCTCTCTTTCTCACTCTCCCTTTCACCTTACTAATTTGTACAAATGAGTAGGGCCTGACTGAATTAATGAAAATTATGGGAAAATCATTTTTTTTAAAAAATTAAAGAACAAGTAGCTGATACAAGGTTAATGAGGCATCACCTAGAATTAGCCCTTCAGGGAGCAGCCTTAATAAATGGATAAGAATAATTTATAATTAGGCTTTTCTTTCCGTACTTGAAAAGTGCTTAAGATGGGCATATTTATAAGAAGGTTATACACATCTTCCCGTGCTTTGCAATGTTACTTCTATTTTTAATTTGTCCTAGGATAGTTTTCTGAATTTTCTGTACAGCTGATTTAACACGGTCCCCTCCTGGTGACATTACACCTTGTTGCCATTACAAACGTTCCTGTTAGTGAGTGCTGCTTTTATTTTATCAATGTTTAGGCACATGAAATCGTACATACATGCAATATTTGCAGAAACCTCAGGCTATACTTAGTGCACAGACTTCTGATGAGAGAATCCTGACCCAGAGGGTTACTTGCAGTATGATTCAATGGCGAGGAAGCACAAGAAGATGCATACGTGATTTAGGTCATAGGAATTGTGTAGTAATTGCCTTTGTGGGTGAAGTACCTGGCTGGATCATGGAAAGAGGAGGCTAGCATGACATTCCACATCTTGATGACCGTTAAGTAGTTTTGTATATTCGCCTGAGTTCTTTTTTTTTTTTTTTTTTTTTTTTTTTATTTTTGGAAGATACACTTACCCTTGTATACTACAGGAGGCAGGTTTTACCTTAACAAAGTGCTTCCAGGAAAAGATATGTAAGCTGTTACTCAGCTCTTGGTCCCTATTTTAGAGAATAAGTCGGCACAGAAAACCAACAAAATCCCCCAACAAAACCCAAATAAAACAACAAACCTAGCTGGATAGAGGGAACAGGAAGAATAATGAACTCAATGTTATTGTGTGTAATTTAAATGATTTTAGCCAAATTCCATATCCCTTCCTAACCTTTCTGAATGGAGTGATTTTAGAGGCTGATTTACATTGAAATGATAATAATTAGAATGCTAACTCTAAAAGAACACTAGGTTATCCTGAAAGAAAATCCTCCAATCTATCCCTCTGAGTCTTGGTCTGAACCAAGGCCCTTTTCGCCTCTCTCGACTCAAGAGTTTCCACAGGTAAAGTGGTAGTGGCTCCTGAAGGAACTTTTCTTATCACTCTGTCACCTAAGTGTGATTTCTGAGTAGTTTTGCTCTATGACTTCTAGGCTTTAAAAAAAGCAATCCCCTTTGTCTACAACATGAATTCGACAGCCTTCCTGGCTTCAAGAGGAAACTAAACCAGGCTTGGTGCTGCACAGCCAATAATCTGAGCTACTTCAGGAATGGAGGCAGAAGAATTTCAAGTTTAAGGCCAGCTTGGGCTATAGAGGGAGCTCAAAGTCAGGCTAGACAGCTTACTAAGATCTTGTCTCAAAATAAAAAATAAATAAATATTTAATTTAAAAAGAAAGAAAAGAAAAAAGTTTGGGAGATGGCTCAGTGTTTGAGCATCTGCCTGGCATATGTGAAGCCCAAAGTTCAACACTTAGCCCCTCAAACACATAAGTGAATAAATAAATAAGCAATAAATGGAATAACCCAGCCAAATGAGCTGGTCTCATTTAGGCTGTCTAATGACAAGGCAATCACTCTGGCCAAAGACTACATCTATACACATTATCTACCAGGAAACAACTGACAATGAACCCATTAAAATAATTAAAAACAAGAAATAAATGTGAAAGCTAAGCATTCTTCGGGGTTTAATAAATGATGTCATAAGTTGTCTAATAGTGTTCTATAAATAAAATTATTAACATAAATATGCACACATACAAATTACGTCCATATGAAGAATTGGCGGCAAAGCAAGAGATAAATATAGAAACATTTGCATGTCATTTTGATGGCTCTTTGTGGGGAGCGTAAAGTTCTGTATTTAGCTACTAGTGTGTCTACCGCTTTTATGTAATCTCATAAACAAATTAGTAGGCAGTTAAACAAAATGAGGGCAATTATGCAAAAATATTCAGATCCTCTGGAGCAACTCCTGCCTCCCACCTGAGTCCTGGTGTGTGGGCTGCAGGGGGCAGGCAGGGATGCTTGGACAGCACAGCCATGCTGCAACCCCTTCCTTGGGGGAGGATGGACACTTTGCCTCCTATTACTTGGATCTCACTTGCTCATCCAGTTTCTTTCAGGTATGAGGTCAAGGTCTCTCCTTCCCAGAAGGCTTGGCTCAGTCTTCCATATAGGTCTCTTCCCTCCACACTGATCCAACTCACACACTAGCTACAGCCTTCTGTAGCGAGCACACAGCTGCACTTTCCTCCTTAGGTCTTACATAATAGGTACCCAAAGACAAGGGATGTGCTAACTTCACTGACAGGGTGACTTCACAGGGTGGATGCCTGTCACACTGTAGTAGGTGTCCAGTAGGCATGTCTGGATAAGCAAATGACTGATACACCTCAGTGGAGAGCAGAGACAAAGCCCTGGGACCTTCCATCTCCAAAGCCACCATCTGCACCTGGATGTCCTTGACAGCCCTCTCTTGAATCTCACACCCTAATGGACCTCTGGAGAAAGGAGTAAGAAATGTCTTTACACAGAAACGTGCAACACTAGGGGAAGCTGACCACCTTGATATTTCTGGTTTTGCTATTTAGTGTAGACTAATCATATTAAGTAAGAATGTATGACTCTAACAGGTAAAAGGATTCAGAAAAGTATGTATTGTAAAATAACCAAATGAATTGCGTTCAAAATAAGTTCATTAAAATTTACTGCCATGCCAAAAAAAGTTATTAACTCCTGGACCAGGTTCAATCTGAGCTGAGAAGTGTAGATTTCATCATAAAGTGATCCAAGACCTCAGACTCCAGTGGAGACTTCGGCTCCCTTCTTGATACTGCAATTCATGTCTCTGTATCAATGGTTAGGTTGGAGTTACCATGGGGTAGACAACCTCTCCTCATGTTCAATAACCAAGGGTTTAGACATAAACCTTAACTACAAATAAGGCTGGGAAATGTAGCTGCCCTGTGCTTAGGAAACAAAGGGCAAAGCTTGAACACAGGCAGAGCTACTGTTACCATATCTGCTACACTGGGGGCTGTTGGACTCATTTTGTCTATGGTCTTGTGTCTGGAATGAGGTTGACATTGCTCATAGGATACTCTCTAGTTGCCAGGCTGGCATGACTCTGACAGAGAACCTGCCTACTTCATCATTCTGGCACGGATTCAATTTTAAATGCAATCCACAGTTTTTAGTTCTTACTCCAGTTGATATCTTTCCATGTGCCAGCATACCCCTTCTTGCTTTTTCATTGTAAGTAGGCTCCAGGCGCCCCACCCCAGGGTCTAAGAGTCTAACCTAAGTGATCCCAGACAACTTCATACCATTATGTATGGTTCTTTGAATCCAGCATGCTGCCAGTCCTCTATGCTTTTGATAGTTTTCCTCTCTATCCGGATTTAGCTCCAGCATCCCTTCAACAGATCAGTGGCTGTCCTCTCCCCCTGAGAAGACTGGCATACAGCTAGTAGAAATATAGGGCTCACCGCCTAGAATTAGATGTCCTATTAACTCATATGTAAGCCCTGTAAGGATCGCAAAGCCTGGGACAGTGTTGTATTTTTCTATACGAACAAATAATAAATAAATAATAGTAAAGACGATATAGAAACATTTTATGGTATTTTGTATGAGTGAATGAATATGACTAAAGTATGTGGTACCCAAGGATCAAGTCACCAGGAATTCTGGACTTTAAAACACTGATATAACAAGAAGAATGTCATATCACAATGAAAGTGTCATAACTGTGAGCATATTAGGACCATAATTTCTCATTTTCTACCAAGCCCTGGGATTATTGACCTAAACGAACAACTCAGCATTCCTAATTTAGCTAAATATAGGTATCTGGCACTCAGTAAAATAACTGACTCAGACTTTAGACATTATCTCTATGGTTAACAGAGAAAATGTTTTTGCTAGACATGTCTGTCCTTCTGAAATGGTCATCCACACCCTTTCACTGCCATGAGAGGACTTATCTATGTGTTATTATGTTGGGATTGGCCATGGCACTCAATTCTCCCTAGTCAGGACCAGAGAGTACAGAGGTCTGCCCTAAAACTATGACTGGCATTTGACCAATAAAATCAAGCTAGTTGATGTGGCAGAAGGTTGAAGCAGGCAGGCATTGCTGAATGTGCCTTTGCAATGTATGCTCAGGTTGTCACCAGGAGAAAGCATGGCCTTATGGGAGATTTTAGGGGATTCCTTACACAGAGCTGCCTGAGCCAGCCTGTCCAGCTAATAAGCACCCAGAGCGGATGTAATCAGAGAGGAAGCATTTTCAGCTGAGCTGCCGAACTTCCAGATGTCTGTTATGTACCAAATGTTCATGCACATGGCTTATATGAATTTTTCCTTGTACTGTGTCTCCTTCAAGACACATGCCCAACTAGATAGTAAGTGGTTTCTGAATGAGGCCATGTACTTTGAACCAATTCCAGCTACAGAGAATAGATACCAACAAGGAAGTTCAAATGAGCCATTCATGGAGGTAGTTAATGAACTAGCACACCTCAGTTTGGATAACTGTATAAGGGAGAAGCCTTACACACAGTAACAGAAGTTCACAGAGCTGAAGTGATGGGAGGGAGGCTGCAAGGAGAGGAAAGAGAGGTAAGCCATTAGGGTAGAAATTGCTAACACTCGTATGCAACCTGAGTATATTTAGTGCCATAATTAGAAATGCAATCTACAGTAATGGTGTCTCCATGCTAACAGTTATTAGTTTAATAAAACTGCTGGTATGATAATGTAGATGCTATTGCTGAAACAGCTCCCTAATTGAAGGGCTCTTACTACAGTCACTTTAAAACAGACACATAAATAAGTGGAGACAGTTGAAAGTACACAGAGCTTCCTTTAGGGCTGAACCTATGAAGAACTCTACTTCTCCTCACCTTAATACCTTAGACCTAGACTTTAACAGTTTCCAGTTTTATTTTCTCTTTCAGAACACATTAACATAGAGTCTAAACACCACTTAGCTTTGTATCTTGCTTTGGAAGTGGGATCTGCTGACCCCAACTTGGGTCCTTAATGGAAACTCAGTCCAAACCTGAAGGCGAGTATCATTCTTAACGGGATCGGAGGATGATTGGAAGAAGAGTTTGAGAAGCACTGGGTTTCCATATAGAGGAATTTATCCATGCACAAAGTAAAAATGTATATTTATAATATACAATATATGAAATATACATTGTAATTCACAAAATATGGTTTTATATTTTAGTTATGGTTTTCTTGGTTAGGGGAAAAATGACACCATGATACTAGACAATGTTTTACTACCTGGAACAGATTGTTGTTTAGGGACAGAGCTTTCTGCTTTATTATGATGACCTTTTTTCTTTTTAATGGTTTTTTAAAATGTTCTTTGACTCTGGAAGCCTTTGATATGTTTTATAAATCAAACATCTCCATTGGCAATATTCTGGGGGCCGTCCTCATGTCCTCATCTGGTTGATTTGAGGTGTAACAGTCGTCTTTCTGGAGGCAGTTCATGATAGCAGCTGGCAGAAAGGAAACAGGAATCATGCAATCTTTAGTGGGAACGGACCATTCTGCATTTTAGCACCTTCCGTACACGTCTTGATCCTGAATTGTCCCATCTATTCCAACTCTTGCTGAGCACTGAAAGTATGAAAACTCTCTGCACTGCAAGAAGATGTCATTTGTCATATTAAGACTGACCAAGAAAATTGTGCTCATTCTGTCTGCCATTGACCCTTCATAGATTTCACTGTTTTGGTTTTTTTTTTTTTTTTTTTTTTTTTTTTTTTGAGCTGAAAATTGGACTCAAGTCCCTGCACCTGCTGAGCAAACCTGTGTCCATAGATTTCTTTTCCTGTGTATGTGTGAGTGCACTACATTCCTTACGAGTAATACAAACATAGCCAGGTTTTACTGCTGAGTGTAAGACTCGACACTCTGTCCTCATCTGATCTCTATCCAGATAAAACAGGCTTAACATCACTGAGGATGTCCTCTTGTTTTCCTATCTCATTAATTTCACTTGTTCTTGAACTTCACTCGATAACAATGACACGCAAGTTCTTTTAAGCTGTACATTTATAAATTGAAGACTTCTATTTAAGCTAAGCTCAACGGTGACACCATTATAATAAGTGGGAAATGGGTTTAGTAAGACAAATAGTGTATGATTGCACATATATGTTGAATCTAAACCTCAAACTCATAGGAACTGAGTACACGGATGGTTTCTAAAGGTTAGCAGGAGGGATGGCTGGCAAGAAGCAGAGGGCCAAAGGTCACCAAGCTTCAAGCAGGCAGCAGGAAGTGTTCAGAAGACCCACTGCAGAGCAAAGCCATCGTAATTAGTATTAATGGATTCTCTCTTCCCAAATTGCAGAAATAGTAGATTTGAAATGTTCTTTCCACACACGTATTTGAGATTATGATTGTGCTAGTCTGATTTGTTCGTTTTAAAAAATTATATATAATAGACACAGTTTCTGTCGACAGAAACAAAATGCAGCCACAGCAAATGGTTAGGGGGCTGAATGTAGCTGGCCCAGCATGCTTGTCTGACACATATGAGGCCCACGGAGAGATCCCTAGCAACACATACACACAGGGCTGTCCAGAGGCAGCTTGCCATCTGTATATTTCTATGCTGAGGAAACAATCCACAGAGTGGAAGATAATATTTTAAAACTTTAAAAGGGAAAATTATCCAAAATACACAAGGAACTCGAGAAATTCTCTAACAGGAGAACAATGTGGCCTAAAACCAGGCAACAAACTTGTGTATGCTGCCTTTCTCTTCCTTCCTTCTTTCCTTCTTTCCTTCCTTCCTTCCTTTCTTCCTTCCTTCCTTCCTTTCTCCCTCCCTCCCTCCCTCCCTCCCTCCCTCCCTCCCTCCCTCCCTTCCTTCTATTCCTTTTTCCTTTCTTCCTTTTTTCCCCCAGAAGACATACAAATGATCAGCACAGTCATGAAAACAGGTCCCTAAGCAAGTCCCCAGTTGTTTGGGGAAACAAATTAAAACTACGAGAGAGCTGCTCTCATGCCTGTCACTAGACAGATGGAAGAAGAGGGATGGCTTAACAGGGAGGTACCAGCTGCCACACGTCATCACTGGGTATGTCGTCCCTGCAGTCCAGGGATGGACTCCATAGTACAGGGAGTGGACTAGCCTCCAAGGATTGTTTTCTGACCTCTACAAGTAGAACATATGAACCCACACACATACATGCATGCATAAATGATAAATAATCACAAACTATAATTAAAAGAGGCAAAAGATAACAAGAATTTTCAAGGGTGTGGAGGAAAGAGAACTTTGTGCGCTGTTGGTAGGAACTTAAATTTGGATATAGTTTATAGAAAAGTGCAGGAAAGTGCTTTACAAGATGGAAGAGGGAATGATCACCTCCCACCTCTCAGAAGAGATGCAAAAGAAGTGAAATCGATACACTGGGGAGACAGCGCAGCTTCCCAAGTTCATGGCAGCTCTATCTACAACAGTGAATGAGCAGAATCAAACGAGCTATGTATTGATAGACAAATGAATAAAGAAATTACACCACACACACACACACACACACACACACACACAATTATTCGTCAGTTAAAAATCAAATACTAACTTAGAAATAGTAGTGAATCTATCTGCAGAAGTTCAGGGACATACATGGCTAGAGTTTTGCTCATCGGTCTGAAGATGTGGCTCAGTGGTATGTGGACTGTAGCTTGTCTAAGGGACATGGGTAATGCCTACTTAGGAAGCCTGAGGTTCTGGGTTCCGTCTCCACCATTTAAACAGACAAACAAGCAGCCCAGAAACTACAGGAAACAAAACAAAAATGATCACCAAAACTTTGTGTGCTGGAGAAGCAATCCAACCACTTCTTTAGGATATTCACAAAATTAATTCTGAGAAAATGTTAAGAGAGTAGAAACTTTTAAAATTAGGCTTAAAAAAGGTCAGTGTTATTTCCCAACAAAGCATAGACAAAATAGTTTGTCACTGTTTGTCTAAATGACTGACTTCAGCTTCATGACAGAAGGGGAAAGCAATCTGTCCCCAGACCTGATAGCATTTGATGAAGTTAACAATATGCCACACATACACTCTTGAGTGGAAGGCTCAGCGATCTTTTCTCCATTGACAGAGCAGACAATATGCTGTTTATACAGGCATAGAACACCACAGGATATGTAATGATTTGAATAAAAACCACCTCAATCCCAGGCTCATGCGTTTGAATGCTGGTCCCAGCATGTGGTGCTGTTCTGAGAGGTTATGGGCTCTGTGGGCTTGTCTAAGGGACATGGATTGCTGGGAGCTGGCCATGAGGGTGATGTCTTCAGATTCCATTGTAAACTCTCTAAGAAGCCAAACTGTGATTTCTGACCACCATGAACAGAGCTGCCCCCACCCTAACTCCACCCCATCCCCTGCCATGATGGACTGTAACTTCTAAACTGAGCCCAGATAACTTCTCATAAATTACATCTGCTGGGTATATAGCCATAGTGAATATAAGTAACTGGTCTCTTATCTATAGATTAAATTAAAGTAAACCTTTTCATAGTTACTCAGTCAAGACATTATACAATCTCTACCATTGGTTATGAATTACACTTTTTTGTCGAATGTGATGGTAAGCGTATTTCCTGTGAGGTAGCTACGAAAAAGAAAGGCAAGCCAAACATGCCACAACAAAGCAGATGGTGTGTGACATTTCCTTGAATTCACCTCAGTCTTAAATGTCCTACTGGGCAGTACCATGCACAAGCATTTCTAAAATGGATGGTCATCTCTCCAAGTCTGAAGAAGGAAGCTCATAGTCACATCAATCGCCTCAAGACTGACCAAATAAGACTTTCATCTGGTCTCTCATGTTAATGGCTTTCAGCGTGCCAGTGCTTTCAGAAGGTGTTATCGTTTAAACACGAAAGCATCCCTGGATTCACTCCAGCCACACTGAGTCTTTACTGCAAGCACCAAGCAGAACACAGTTTGATGAATAACTGTAACTAGCTTTCTGTCAGAACACAAACTAAATGGTAGCCATCTCCTGCCTTTGCAGTCTACCCCAGGTTGACAGGGTTTCATTTAGGAGTATTTCATGTACATTTGCATATATTTCCAAAGCACATGGAAAAGATGTTCAATAACCTTTCCTGTTTCAGCTCAAAATGATGCTTTCATTTCCAGGTCTTTTGGAAGGGACTGCTGCTCCACTTCTCTATGACGTGGAATATGTTCTGGAAGCACATGAAGCAGGTTGCCATTTTTACTGTCTATTGAGTTGCAGGCAGTAGATTTGGGGTGATTTCTCTTGGTGACACACCAAAAAATTAAAAATGTGATTAGATAACAGTCAGGATTCCATGGAGCACTGCTAGCACCTCAAAAAACACAAGGCATTCAAGGAAAGTGATGACAGATTTAAAAGATAACCATTAAAAAATAGTGCATTAAAAAAATAAGCTGATTCAGGCTAATGCTGTGTTCCACAGTGGCCTTCACAGAGTAGGGGTGAAGGATACAGAATCAGAGAGAACTGCTGTTAATTAGGAATAAAATTTGGTTGGGGCTGGCTATCACTTTTCCCTGGCACTTCTTCATAAATCTGTAGTACTATTTCCCTCCATATACACCAAATATCTTCCTGATTTTACTTCCCGTTAAGCTTTTCGTCACATACACACACACTCACGCACAAATATAAAATTTAGATTTACATATACTTAAATTGATACTACATTGTTTCGTTCTTTGCTTATTTATGTATTAAAGTAGCCACCAGATCTACACAAACATTCTTTTCTAAGCTACTATTTACACTGTTGAGCCCCAACATGCAGCCTTTTCATACAGTCTCGAACATATGCTTACCTCTCCAACAAATAAGAAAGGGTTTGATTTGAATGTTCTCATCTTGGTCAAGGAACATATGCCCACCCTCCAATTCTGACATTACCCTAATTAAAGTTTAAACAGCAGCTGAGAAATCAGAGAAGCAAGTGAGAAAACAGCAAGAGCAGAGGACTAGAACTTGGGCGACTCCGAGTCTGTTACTCAGCCTGGCAGTTAGGTTTGCATATTTGCTGAATCGGCGAAACAGCATGAACTTGAACTTCAGGAGATAATACTTTTTGTTCCAAAAGCCTCTTTTTTTTTCTTTAGCTTGTACATGAAATACTTGTATGTCAGTTGAGATCTAGACTTGTCTTAATATTCTTTTGTTTGTAATTCCCTCAAAACTAGCTTGTTATTATTCATAGCTTTTTTCCCATTTTTTATTAGGTATTTAGCTCATTTACATTTCCAATGCTATACCAAAAGTCCCCCATACCCACCCACCCCCAATCCCCTACCCACCCACTCACACCAGTCAGAATGGCTAAGATCAAAAATTCAGGTGACAGCAGATGCTGGCGTGGATGTGGAGAAAGAGGAACACTCCTCCATTGTTGGTGGGATTGCAGGCTTGTACAACCACTCTGGAAATCAGTCTGGCGGTTCCTCAGGAAATTGGACATAGTACTACCGGAGGATCCAGCAATACCTCTCCTGGGCATATATCCAGAAGATGCCCCAACTGGTAAGAAGGACACATGCTCCACGATGTTCATAGCAGCCTTATTTATAATAGCCAGAAGCTGGAAAGAACCCAGATGCCCCTCAACAGAGGAATGGATACAGAAAATGTGGTACATCTACACAATGGAGTACTACTCAGCTATTAAAAAGAATGAATTTATGAAATTCCTAGCCAAATGGATGGACCTGGAGGGCATCATCCTGAGTGAGGTAACACATTCACAAAGGAACTCACATAATATGTCCTCACTGATAAGTGGATATTAGCCCAAAACCTAGGATACCCAAGATATTCATAGCTTTTTACTAGCCCACTGGTTGATAAGAATATTGAAAAGAGGGTTTGAATACAAGTACATAACCATGTGATCTGTCTGTAAGTCATGTAAAGAGTCATGCATTCATTAATTCTATAACTAATGAAATGGATAAACGAAACTAATACAATGACTATAAAATGGTCTGGAATAATACCAAATCTAGTTGTCAAAAAGGTTCTGGGATAATGCAATTATTTCCTTTTGTGAAACTAAGTATTAAAATAACATAGACTTTACCCCAGTAGAGAGGGTGGCAGATATTAGAGGTTATAAAATTATATTTTGGGTAGGAAAATTTCAGAAGTATGAAAAAAAAAACTTGAAGCATCCTAGCATGATTAGAAAGGGTGACATAAAATTATAATGTGCAGTAAAGAATATTTGATAATGAAACCTTATTGTATTCTTATTGTATTATAAATATAGCTTATTAACATATTTATTTTCAAATAATTTATCCTTAACTTTTTTTCAGTTATTAAATAAACTTTATCCAGTTTCCTGACACCAATGTCTCCAATCCTTTCCTTTATAAAACACAAATGAAGGGTTTACAACTTACTGCATGGTTTTGATCTTGGGCAATTACTATGTCTCAGACTCTGACAGTCATCTGGGGACCTCCAATTTACTAAAAGCAATAAATTTATATCCAATATGACTGGTGTGGTCTAGTAAATTATATAAAAATCAGGAGACTTGTGAGAGTAAAAATCTTTAATTTCATTTTACTGTGTTGACAGACCTATGCAATAAGTCTTTTAAAGGTATTTCAAAAATTAAGGACCATGAAGATGTCTCAGCAGTTGATAGTGCCTATGCAAGCATGAGAATCTGAGGTTAAAGGTCCCATACCTATCTAAAAATCCCAGGTAACCTTCTCATTTATAACCTCAGTACTGTGTGGGGCAGAGATGACATGGACTGAGGGCTAGGGGGAGTCATTGCTCACCCACAGCATAGCTCTGTGTTCAGTTACAGACTGCCTCAAAGGAGTAAGGCAGGAAGTGAAAAAGAAGGACACATGATGCCTTCCTCTGGCATCCACACATTTGTGGTTGTACCTGTACAAGTATATGCATATACATAGTACATATACAAAGCACACATACTCATACAGAAAAGAAAACATAATAAAAATTAAAATGCCATTCTATTGTGTGAGGAAACAGAGAGACATTCCACCTCAAAATGAGGTGATTAGCACCTTAGTTTTAGACAAGTCAGGCTCCAGGAAAAAAAAAAAACTTGTTTTTATGACTTGAAAAATGACTTTTGACTCATGGCATGGAGGATCCTGTGTATAAAAAAAAAAGCAAATGTACTGAAACAATGAAAACTTCACAGACAAGTATCTGTAAACAGATACTGGAGATAATATTTTGTTGCTGTATTAATGGAGTGCATATTAACTTATATTCATCCATGCAAATGCATGTACTCACTCATTTCTATGGGTTACTGTTTGGTGAATCTTTAAGATATAGAAATAAATTTGAATACTGATATTCTGTTAAACATAAAATACTGGGGAAATGGGGGAAGTGGGAGGGGAAAATACTGGGGAAATGATAAATTATACAGTAGAATTCCTGTGAAATTCTACCAAGTATAGTATAAGCTGTTTTATGAGCAGTCTGGCCTTCCAGAAAGTAGTTCTAGCTTAGATGTGATTGAGTTGATTGATTTATTTCTTATACTTTGCATTTGTGTCAGTCAACCCCTACACACAACCACTCAACCTATAGAAAGTCATTATAGTAGACTTGGTATCTTTTAAAGTGTATCCGCAACTGCAATTTCATTAAACTCGTGAGTTTTTATGAGATGTATTCTGGTATATGAAAATCTTTAGAGTCATTCAAATGCAAAATTATTAAAAGCAGTGTCAGATACACCATCAAACGACTGATGCAGATAATTTCCTATTAAGAAAGAATGCATTGATTCTTGGATGTTTCCTTTATCCCAGGTCTCTGTCATGCCGTGAAGATGCCCCCCACCTCTCCACCATGGTCAGTTGCAGATGTCCACTCATTCTCATGGCCATCTGGCCATCTTTCCTGTCCTTCCCCACATCTGATCCTGAACCTCCTCCATCCTGCTCCTCACCTCCTCTCCTATCTAGTTCCCTCTCTCCATCCCCCTCCTATGACTATTTTATTCTGCCTTCCAAGTGTGATCCAAGCATCCTCACTTTGCCTTCTTTCTTGTTTAGCTTCTTTTAGTTCATGGGATATAGCATGAGTATCCTGTATTTGGCGGCTAAGATTCACTGATAATTGAGCGCATATTATGCATGTTCTTTTGGGATGGGGTTACCTCACTCAGGATGATATTCTCAAGTTGCATCCATTTGCCTCCAAAATTTATGACATCTTTGTTTTTAATTGCTGAATAGTATTCCATTTGGAGATGTAACACATTTTCTTTATCCATTCTTCAGTTAAGGAACATCTAACATATTTCCAGTTTCTGGCAATTATGAGTAAAGCTGCTGCTATGAATATAGTTGAGCAAGTATCTTTGCAATGTTGGAGCATCTTTTGGGTATATGCCCAGGAGTGGTATAGCTGGGTCTAGTGGTAGAACTATGCCTAGAACTATTTGAGAAATCCAAGTTTGCACTCCTTTTGGATGGAGGGGTGATCCTTTTGACTCACATCCTCACCAGCATGTGCTATCACTTGAGCATAGGGGATATGGAACCTGAAGAGGCCACCTCCTGTAGCCAGCAGGAATAGAGTCATAGGGACACCAACTCACCCACAAAACTTTCCACCCCAAATATATTCTGTCTACAAGAAATTCAGGGATGGGGGAAGGAGTAGTGATGGAGGGATTGGCCAACCAATAACTGACCAAATTTGAGAGTCATCCAATGGGCAAGCACCAATCCCTGACACTATTAATGGTACTTGGTTATGTGTGCACACAATAGTCTAGCATGACTATCCTTTGAAAAGTTCCACCCAGCACCTACCTCAGGTGGATACACCCACACACAGCCAAATGGATGGAGCTTGGGAACTCTTATGGAAAAGTAGGGAGAAGAACTGTTGGCATTGAAAGGGATGGGGACTCCATAGGAAGACCAACAAAGTCAACAAATCTTGGGTCTCTCAGAGACTGAACTACCAACCAAAGAGCATACACAGGCTGGATCTAGGCCTCTACACACATGTAGAGCAGATGTGCAGCTTAGTCTTCATGTGGGTCACAAACAACCAGAGCAGTGCTATCCCAAATCTGTCAATTGTCCATGGAATATGTTCTTCTAGCCAACTGTCTAGCCTGGCCTCAGTGAGAGAGGAAGAGCCTAGACCCAGAGACTTGATGTGACAGAGTTGGAGGGATATCCAGTGGGGCTCTCACCCTCTCCGAGGATAAGAGGAGGCTGGAGAAGGAGGTTTGTGAGAGGGGGTGACCAGGGGACAGTGCGAAAGAATGTATTTCTTGTAAAACCTACAACTGCAGATATCATTATGTTTGTAGCATTTATAATTAGACAAGGGAGCTCAGTTGTAGTGGGTTCAAGTCCACAGAGAAAATACTAGGTTGAAATTACAGATTGGATACTGATTAAATTGTTAATATTTTTTAAATACTAAGTGATTGTTTCTAAAACATTTGTAAGCCAAATGACAGAAGCCCATATCAGCTAAAACTGTGCTGGTTCCAGTGTGGTGCTAGACTAGGCTATAATGACCAAGGCCAAGAAAGGATAAAGAGAGCAGGTGCCACACAGAGACTCTGGGCAATATTTTCATTCCACACACCAGAGCTAAAACAAAGCCAAAAGCCCACGTTACATTCCCCAGCTATGGTGTAAGCAATTCCCCCAAGAAACATGGAAAACAGCTTTCCCAGTTGTCCATTTTGACAGATCCCTCCAATAATAATAGCAAGTAATTTGCATGTAATCTAACCTGCCTTTAATTAAATTGTTACCCCATTTACTCTCTTAAAAGCCAACTTATTTCTCCAAACAGATGGGACATAATTACTAGCTCCAAGAGGCTGCACCTCAGCTGAGCCAACTGTATTTTCCCTCATCTTCTAAATGCTAAAATTTCTAGGAGTTTCGTGGAGAAGAAATGATATTATTGAGTCACTAAACAATACCCCCCCCCCAAAAAAAAAACCTGTCCTTAGTTCAGTAAATAGGATATAGTAAATGAAACATCCCTTGGATGTACAGAAGTAATATGTAATTTGTAACTTCAGAGATTTCTTTTAAACATAAATTTCAAAATGGCTGGTAGCAGCCTGCGTGTCTCTGTTCTCTGACTTTCCCTTTCCCCTATGGGGAGGACGACATAAACCCTCAATTACTTCTTTATTCACCAATTGCCAACTGCATTGATTCAAGTGTCTCTGGCAGGATAATGAAAACCAATATCCATTATCCACTCCCTCCTTCCCAGCCCATGCTTCCCCCATTAGTCACAGTAGGTTGAGATGGAGCAAGTTCCTCTGTCTCAAGAGGGCCGGCCCCGCGTACAACCAGAGAAGGGGGGAACAGAGTGAAAGAATGGGAATGGTCCCACTAGAACCAGTGTTGGCAGCACGGGGCATGTCTTTGTGTGGGCTTTCATAAGAAAAGGCACATGGCTTCTTTATCACAGCAAGAACTTTCCAACTTCCTTGTCAGGAGGCAAGCACAAGAGAACACAGCTGCCCCTCTGTCAATGCCTGCAGATTTTAGACAACTTAGTGGCAACATTCATTTCTTTTTTTTTTTTTTTTTTTTTTTTTTTTTGGAATCAGATATTTCAGACAGCATGAGGCTGTTTTTGTGTTTTAATGTTTGTTTCCGTTTTGTTTTCTGGTGACTTAGATTAGATTTCAGGTTCAGGTGAGAAGAAAACAAAGAGGTGTCTATGGATTTAAGCCATGTTCATTGTTGTTAACAGAGTGAATTTTACATGTAACCCAAAGCTCTTATTGTCCAACTATTAACACAACGAAAAGTGATTACATTCTCAACTTGGAATTTTAAGAAAATGCTGCTACTGCTCATGTTGTTAGATGTTTAGCATTGAACCCGTTACATCATGCATGCTACGTAAATAGCCCACTGATATACTGTTTCTTTTGGCATTTCTAGTGGCGTGGAAGCACTGTACATCTCCACTTAGAAGTTGGGTGTGGCCATGTGTTTGATTTGACCAAGCACATGTCAGCTGAAGGGACCTATGGTGTGTCTGTGCAAACACTTTTAGAGCCTGGGTATGATATGTCACTTGCTCTTTTCCTTTTGAACTAGAATTCACAGTATACCAGTGAGACTGTACCATGATTGAGTGTCAGATGGAAGAGACACAGGACAAGCCCCCTGCCAACCTGAGATGAAACGGTAGCTAGATTGAGAAATTCATATATATATATTTAAAATACTGTGAAACTCATCTAACAAAAGCACATTTCAAGTAGAATCTATATAACCCTTGACTCTCCCAACATCTTTGCTTCAACCCGAGAGACTCCAAACATGCCACACTGAGTCACTGCTGATGACAAGCAGAAGAAGTGTCAACACCAGCCACACTTTCTTTTTTTCCATTGTAAACCACCAGTCGAGTATTTTAGGCATTAGATGGGTGAATGAAAGCTTTGCATTCAACTTTTCTAGAACCACACATCTTTATATCAAGTGTTCAAATTATTTTGTACTTAAATGAGAAATAATATTCTCAGGATTCAAAATTCAAAGGGAGGAGAGAAGAAAGCATATAATGAAATGTGTCACTTGTGTCCTTGATCGTATCTGCCCGGGTCTGAATTCACAATTCCTACTATTTAGATGTATGTACAGAAAGTCCAAATACTAGCCAATTGTGGTGGTGGAAGCTTTTAATCTCAGTGCTCAAGAGTCTAGACAGAGAGATAGTAAAATAGATACTAGCCTGCTATGCTACCCAGTGAAGTCTTATCTCAAAAACCAAAAACCAGACAAGTCAAAAATGCACACACACACACAAAACCACGGTACAACATAAGATCCAAATACACATCTTTGCAAAACAACATTAAAAAATGTCAAACTTCTAAATGTTCTCTGTAAACAAGGCTATCCATAAACATTTGTTAATAATCTAAGTCACTAGGGTTTGTCAAGTAAAGGGGAAAAATAAACAGTAGAATTCAGCTACAAGTTTATGAGCTATAAAATAAATGAACTTCCGTTCTCTACAAACTTATTAAAAAGTGTACATGCAACCACACAGGGTTTGTTCAATGGTAAGGAAAAAGACTAAGCTGGTGACTTGTGGATGATGACTCGGTGGAACTGGGGATCATTCACATACTAGACAGTAGATATACCTAAGTATAAAGTTGGAGGGAACAGGCAAGGAGGGCATTATGTTGAACTGGCTGGAAAGAGAACAGGCATTCAAATGAAACCCAAGACCATGCAGTCACTAAACACCAGAAGAAGTAGCCAGGCCCAAATAGAGACCAGTCAGTGTAAGGGAGGCAAATGCCACTCTGACTAGGTTAGACTCTACACGTAGGGAGCTATGTGGAAGGAAGCAATCAGACTGGTCACGTGAGATCCTGCTTCTTACCATTCTGAGCCCTGTTGTCCACTTCCCAAGTAGTCACTACGATCGGCACATCAGTCTCTAAAGTGGGTCTTATTGCTTATGCCTCTCTAGATATCAGAGCTAAAGTGCCCACCATCACAACACATAACTGCATTGGAAGGACCGCAAGCTGCCTCCGTCCCTTCTTCAAGGCCATGACAGATGGAGGATGCGAACTGGCCGGAACGGAGCAGCGAAAGGGTTTTGATCTGACCCAGGTTTGGGGATTCTCTGTGACTCCAGAAGACAAAGGGAGGAAACATAACTCAGAAATAAAATAATAGTCAGTTGTTGTTTTGGCAAGTTTATCTCTCTCTTGAAATTCTTTTTAAAAATTATCTGGGCTTTGGGTTTTTTGCAACTATTATACCAGCAAACTTTTTTAGAATCATGAAAAGGAACAAAATATTTCCAATGAGTGTTGAAGAGCAGTAGTTTGGGGACCACTGAGAACCATTAAGTAATTACCAATTCCCCAATCCAAAAACTCTAACATTTCCTTATCGAGAACTCCATTGTTCTCAACTGTTCCATTGTGGGTGCACTTCAGAGAAAAGAACTATAGTTAACTATAATTAACCATGAGTCATGTGCCCCCCAAAAATATAGATTTGATGACACAAAACAAATATACAGACATCTCTACAAATACAATAAATGATTTCCAAGTATAAGCCTGTCCATCTGCCTCATCAACTGAAAGATATTTTAAAAATTAATGTTGGGGAAATGTATCTCTTACAATGCCACCTTTATCAGGAACAGTGACAGTGTTGACGAGAGAGAAAGTTCCATGTCAGAGTGGTTCCCATCAATTATCTCCTCTCTGGGATGTCTTAGAAATATGTATTTTAATAGCCTTGCTATCTTTAGAGCCAGTGCATAGAATGTTATTAATTTTAGTTTTAACTTCATGTACTGGCATATTTAAAAATAAAAAATGATTTACTTGTGATTATGAAGCGTGACATGCAAATGGCAAATAACCTTAGCAATATAAAGGTATGTAAGCAAGCATTTGAAGTAAACCTATAGACCATAAGTTTTAGCTGATCTTTTGTGTTTTGAAATTATGGTTCTAAGAAGTATCAATCTTAGAGAAATAAGGCATGGGAATAATATAAGCAATAATAATTTATGTATAATAAAATCTCTATTTAATACACTTATCTCATAAATATATACATTGATAAATATTTTAATAAAGTAACACCTATACTTAAATATAATTATTGCATATATCTTTTAACAAACATGAAAACTCACTGTATATGACTTCTTATAACCTGATTATAAATGCATGTTAAGATTTTAGAACTAATACGAGCCACTGGCACTAACCGAGGATTTGCACTGCACAGTGGATATGTATAATGGTGAGGACTGGACGCTTCCTCCATCTCATTCCATGACATTTATCATAGATTGACATTTTCCCTATCCAACTGGTCACCCCAGAGGGACCAGGGCTTGTGGTCCAAAGGTGCACAGTATCTCATGCATCAAATAGATAAAGGCTTCTGTGCAGGAGTCTCAGGAGATGGAACACATTCAAGAACCTCCAAGAGACACCATAGTAGGGACTGCTTAGATATAACCTGCTGTCCTGAGTCCTTGCTTCTAAACCAGGGGATATAACTTGTATTTCATTTCAATCAGTACACATTGAGCTTGCTCGCCTAGGGCATGCTCTTGGGTGCTCTGCTGGGCCCCTGGGGAAGATTCGTCTATGAATATAGCACAGTTTCCATGCCTGGCTGACACCTGAGACAGGGGAGAATGACCAAGGACATAGGTGAAGAAATGAACTTGGGAGTGTAAAACTGCTATGAGAGAGGTTTCTGAATACAAAACTTCAAGTCAATTGGAATTTAAATTACAACCAAAATGCCCTATCTACTATGGGCAGAGTACACACAGGAGTCTCTACACATGGCATCTCTGCTGTTTCTTCACTGAGTACCTAATATAAATATACAACACTGAGTTTGTGTATGTTTCTGGCTTCTTGCTGACAAAATAAGCATATGGTTGTAAAAGAGCCCCTCATGTTAACTTCTGTACTAGTGTTCAACAATTCAGGTATATATGTGTAAAAGCACTTCACTGTAAGAAATTAAAAAAAAAAAAAAACAAGTAGAAAATGTGAAAAAACCTTGAATTTTTCAGGAAATATTTTTCACTCTTACTTTCAATGTGTCCTAAATATACCAGCTTTGTAATCTCTGCCCAATGGAGAACCCATAACAAAATAGTTATTTTCCAAATGAAAAATGTAAAGTAGTTCAAAGTGAGATAGTATGCATCTTGAATGCATGCAGGTATACTCTGCAAGCTCAGCCATGCCACTCTATTTACAGGGCAAAGTTTGTTCATCTGTGGCTCTTGGCAAGTGAGCCAAGGAGTGGTTTGGTATATAGTATGTACTCAGAAGAATGGAAGAGAGGCTAGAATGTTGGCTTTCCCAACAATCCTGCTTTACTCTTGAACTCTGTCCGTGCTGCAATATAGAAGTGTGGGCTAATGTTCCAGAAGGTGAGCTAGGCTGAAAGAGACACCACCTCAGCAGAGTTCCTGCGCAGCCAGCATCCAGCTGATGTGGAAGATGACAGCTTAGCCTGATTACCCATCAGCAGAACGGCTCCCAAATGCAGAACTCAGATTGCAACAGGCTGAATGGGAACCTAAACTGAAGTTTGTCTCAGGTCACGAAATATTGGAGCAAAGCAAGCACCTCCCCCCTCCCCCTTATACAAAGGTGAGTCGCCACTATATGCCACATGTCCCTGATTACTGGCCAGAAAGTTTTCTATAATCTCCTTATTTCTTGGAACTGGAGTCTCTCTAAGAAGACAGATCTTTGACAGCTTTATTTTATCTCTGGATTCTAAGCTCTTAGGGGTTCAGTGAAGACTAGTGAGGTCAGCAAATGAATCTAAGATTTTACACGCCATTCTAAAGTTAAACACAAACAAATGCAAATATCAACCCTTGGCTGTTTAGTTGATGACTGGAACTGATTGTTTTCTTAGCTTTATTAGTGTCCTAAAAGATAAACTGTGAGTGACCAAAAAACCAAAAGATCGTTGCAAAGTCATTATTATATTATATACTAAAAGAGGTGAGAAACTTGGGTACTTGTGAATAAAGATTATCTACTAGGTTAGCAAATTAATGCAGCGATTAAAAATAACACTCCCTTTAATAAGCAAGGCTAAATTTCTGTTGCTAATGAGCTCCTCAAATGGCTATTCATTAAGTGAACTGAAAATATAATGAGTTCAAATATTTTTCTATACTTGGCTTATTTATTCAAAACATATTTTGTACCTTTACCAACAAAAATATCTCATAAACTTACTGGGTACTTGTTTTGTTTTCTGTCATCCGAATGGATGATCCCAGCAACCATTGGTTACTCAAAATGTGCTTTGATCTGCATAAAATAATCTAAAGCTTTGGTCCAGCAGCCACATCCAATTTATTTTATGATCAAATGCATGGGTAACTCATCTATAATTAATTGGCTTGTAACTGGTGTCAACAGCCTTCACAAACTAAAGAATATTTATCTTGTTTTGTATAAAATGACAAAAGAGAGATGGGTAAATTAGATAGCAATTTTCTCCTCAAAACATATTTAATAATTGCTGGCAGAACTGTAAGCAAAGCATTATCTTTTGAATTACTTTCCAAAATTAATTTTAGACAGACTGTATTTACTGAGATTCTCATATATCATTTTATAGTTCAATAACAAATATCAAACAGATATTTCAAATGCTCAACAATGCATTTAATGACTTTTAACATTTTAAACGTTTTGCTGTTGGCGTGTATGGGCTGCAGTTAAAACACAAATAAAATGCAAATTTATTTTTTATTTTAAGTTTTAATGTGTTTCTGTTCATAAAATTCATGAGCCTAAGCAAAAATGTTGTATTTTCATTTCATTCCTAAGCAATTAAATTCATTAGCATGTTTATGATACAGTTATATTTTTAGCTTCCTTAGTCACATATATATTATATACGTGGCATTTGATGTTATTACAGGAGGCATTTAAGACTGTATGCCAACATCTAATATCATCAGTCAGTCAATACCTCAGACTCAGCATACAGACCCAAGATCAACTAGCTTTTATTTATTTGTGTCCCTGTCTTTCTAGGTCAGTTTTCTACTTGCAAAATGAGCATACTGCCTCATAGGTAACCTTCAGCAATATTATAAAGGCAAACATGACATTTCCCAAGTATATATAGGTAAGGTACTAGATACACTACTGCACAAAAGATTAGATTGTGCATGTGTGTATGTGCACACACACACACACACGTGTGTGTGTGTGTGTGTGTGTGTGTGTGTGTGTGTGCATACAGACAACTTGCTATGTGTATACTGTGTACTATCACAGTCTCTCCCTGGCTGGATTTCTAATTATGCCAATAGAAGGTGATGATTAATACTGTCCTGAGGGCTGGGACTGTAGCTCTGTGGTAGAACGTACACTAACCATGCCTGAAGCTCTGAGTTCTGTCTCGAGCACAAGAAAAACAACTAAGCAAGCAGGAAAACAAATAAATAAATAAAAGGGGTGAGAAAATGCTCTTAGCATACCTCTTGCCAAAAAATATCTGCAGATGAAATCTGCCTCCACAGTGGCCTGTTGACTATTACTAGTTTGCCTGGATGGCTCTATCTTTCTTAAGAGTTCCAGGCGTAGGAGATGAGAACACTGCTCACTGTTGTCATTTCAAGGGAAAATAGAAATAGATCACCCCGCATTCTCAGAGAATAAGTTTTCCTTGAATACTTTAGATCTGGGATATACTTTTGCCACCCTCTGAATAACAAGTCTTTCATTTAGCTTTCTCAGGGTCTCGTTGACTATGTATTGTGTGAAGCAATAATGCCGCACACTGGAAGTTAAAGACAAAAACATGACATAGTCCCCTCTGTTACTGACTCTATCCCTTTAAGAAAAGGGAAGAAAGCGTGACAAACTGAAAGATACTATCTTTGTGTGATAAACGTTTTGAACAAAGCAAGCCTGGTGAATGTGGGAGAAGGATCTACAGAAGTTGCAATAGAGTGCTCACAGACGCTGTGTGTGGAGATGACTCTTTCCCTGAGCTCGGAAGATGTGTAAACGTAAGGCAGAGACTAACAAATGCAGAAGACATTCAAACCAGAAAGAGGTAGAGAAGGGAGACCTTGAGGAAGAAGGTGGATAAGAGGCCTAGAAACAGGAAGTCTAAGTATGAAGGCCAGCACAGGTAATAAGGGTAGACCCGGAGTTAATGAACACACCAGTCCTTTCCCAAATGGAAGTCAGAATGCGAAGCTTATGAGATGTCCTCAAACACCCAAGGTAGAGCTACCACACTACAAGAAGGACAGACAGAAGGGAAAGAAGAGGAGGAGCCTTAGAGTCTTCATTAACTCCAGTCTCACCTTTTTTTTTTTTTTTTTTAATACTTGCTTCTAAAACCAACTTGCAGTCAGCAACCCTGCTAAGGCTGTGGTGTTAGCGTTGCTCAAATTGTTTCTCAGAAACTTAGAGCTGCTTTTGTGTCTCTCAAATCGGTTAAAACCATAGGCCCTCGGGCACCTGTCCAGATGTTCATCAGGTAGCCATCTGAATCAGAGGGCCCCCAAGGCTCCCTCAGAGCTTGTCAGAGCTGCCACTCTCTAAGTGAATGGCCTATGAGGCACCGAGGTTGATGCTTCCCCCTGCAACATGAACTTCTGTCCTTTTGAGAAGAATGGCATTGCTGCTGCTCTGACACCACTGAAAGCAATTCAAGAGCTGGAGAAAATTAACAGAAGTAAAACACATGTTTCACATTGTCTGTGTAATTTTATTATTAAAACTATATATTATCACAAACTAATAAGATCAATTATGCCTCACTGTAATACAATCAATATGTTGGCGTTACAAATAGTAACTTTTTCTTTACAGAAATTAAGGCAGCAAATTTTCACACTCAAATCTATATCGAGGTGAGAAAAATCTACCTCTGTTTAGCTTTAATCATATCATACATTCTAAGACAGATATTTTTAGGTCCTGGCTTCTGTCTGCGTTCTCTTGTGGGCCAAGGGATATTCATCATTTCCCTTTACTTCTTCAGTCTAAAACTGTAACCTGCTGCATCACTCTTCATCATGAATGGTGTAGGAGGAAGTGGAATCAACAAAAACAAGCATTTCCTGCTTACATTGTTTAACTTTATATCATGTTCCTTTTTATATATATATATAGAAACTACCCAATTCTGAAACACAATTGTGTCAAATATTTCCATAAAACATTCTTTTATGCAAACTTACAAAAGACCTATTTGAACAGTTTATTGCAAGAATTCCATTTGGGAGATGTAGCTGCCAATGCAAACTGCATAAAAGGCATGACTCACACAGCCAAACAAGCTCCGTGCAAATCAGGACTACTTCAAAAGCCTTAAGGCTGGAACGCTAGGAAAGTCAACAGAAAGGAAATGAACTTGCTTGCTTTTTCATTATCAAGCTGAGAAGAACTGGCTGAGGAAAAAAAATGATTGACAAAAGTAAGCATTCACTGAAAATGAGCAGGTTTGCTACTGAAAGAGGAAGCTGACACACAAAACAATTCCAGTCAGCTTCTCTCACCCAATCCACACTGTGAGTGAAGAATGTGTAGTCAACGTCAACTTAATAATTTGAATTTCCAGTCCAAAGGGAGTAAAGGGAACCTTCTAGAGTACTCCCCCATTTTCAAACCGCAACTCAAAAACAAAACCATTGAAAATATTTTGTTCCATTTTATTTGTGAGTATTTGAGTATGGGTCTTGGACACGCCATGGAGCATGTATGTCTCATAGTGAGAGAACATTTTACAGAAATTGTTTCTGTCAACACAGGACAGTGACTCTCTGGTGAAGTCAACAGAAGTACCTGATAGGAACCGACTCATTCTCTTGGGACAGCAAGCAGTCCATTGTTCAAGGATAGCCATGAAATGTGTCCCAGGGTGTCCTAGTGTTAGAGAGGTGCTATCAACAACCCAGGAACACTGAGACTGGGTGAGTTCACAAGAAAGTACTGGAAAAGACAGTACTTCACAGATGGGTACAGAGCTCTTTTACCAATGCTGATCAGATCACATATGGGAGTGAACAAGCTAAGCTGAGAAGACCACATGTCAGAACAAGCCAACTTCTTCCACTAACCAAGTCCAATGGGAAGCCCCTGAACATGGAGAAAAGGTACAAATATCTGAGAAATAATACTGAAACATCTCGAATTTGATAAGAAGCATAAATCCTTAGTTTTGAAGAGCTCAGTGAATCCCAAGTACAAGAACTATGAAAAAAAAAAAACTAAACTAAGAGATAATACTAACAAACCACTCTAACCATATGATAGAAAACTCACAAGAATTTGAAATAGGATGAACAACCAAAATATGGAAAGACTAATGAACAAATTTCTTTAAAGAACATGAACTCCCTCCCCAAAACCTACTTAAGGAGAACTGATAAACCTAAACAGTTCTCTCTATTAACGAATTTATGTTGGTACATACAAAACAAAAACAAAATCAAAAAGAAAAAAAACCCAATGCTCTATCTCAGACTGCCTCATGATGAATTCAACCCAACACTCAAAGAAGAAACAATGCTAACAGAATTCTCTGATGAACTGTACAAAAGCAGCAGCATCCACTCAATTTGTGCATCTCTAAAACTCAAACCACACAGAATGACAAGAAGAATAAAAGCTCTAAAACCTTCAACATAGATAATACATTGGAAAAAAAGGAGCAACCCAAATCCACTATCACATGGCAACAGTAACACGGAGTAACTAGAAGAGGACTTAGTACCCAGCATGTAAAAGTTACTGTATCATCTAAGAATTAATGAACAAAACTCACAGTAACAAACAAAATGCAAAAAATATGATCATGTCAGTGGATTTAGAAAGGTACATTTAATAAAAATCTAACATATTTATGTAATGATAGCTAAAAGAAAAATAGAAATATCCTCAAATAGCTATGACATGTATAGCTATTGTGCTGTTTTACATGTATGTCATATCCTGTATTATATATCATTCTACATTATTATATCATATATTTATTACATAATGATAAAAACTAAATAACTGTGAATCAGCCAAATGTTTCATTTATGTCAGTACTGCTGAGCACAGCTGAGCACCAGTCTATCCATGTAGATTCAACAGAGAATAGCATGATAATCTTGGAGAAACATAACACCATCTGTAAAAAGCCATCATATCTAATAAGTGGGCCTAGAAAAATGGTCTGACCCAAGAACAATGTACAAAAATCAACTTTATTTCTATACAGTGACAACAATAATTTATATTAGAAATTAAAGAAACAATAATATAGAAGTGTTGGGGCTGGCCTGTGGCTCTCATATCTGGGTTCGAGTAACATAGAAGATGTCCTACTCAGGAACAGATAGAGTCTATTAGAGTAAGAGTTTTAAACTGTAAACTACAATACAATCCTGAAAGAAATGTCAAAGTTGTGGCTATCATTGTGTTAATGGTATGGCATTTACTTAACATGCAGGGGGTCTCAAGTTTTACTCCAGCACCAAAAGAAAGAGACCAGAACAAGGGAAGAGGAAAGGGAGGGGGAAAGAAGGGGAGGAAGAGGGGGAGAGGGAGTTGGGAAAAAGGGGGAGAGGGTAGGGAAGGAGGAGGAAGGCAGAGGGAGGAGGAAGAAAAGCCAAATTAATAGGTTTATTATGTCAAGGTTTGAGGTGATCCAACATTTTAAAGACGTATTCTTCAAATTCATCTATGTACTTACTGCAATCACAATCACAATTATTTTGGTAGAAGTTGATGACTGATTCTAAAAGTTTTATGTAAATGGAAGAATCTAAATCCAATCTAACTCTGAAAAAGAAAATAAATGTGTAAGAAAGACCTAAATTATCTGATTTTAATGATTTGTATAAAATCATGATCATTAAGGTAGTGTAGCACAGGCAGAAAGAAAGACAAATGAATGGAACAGAAAAATGAAAGGTCAGAAGGTGCTACAGTTTGAGACAATTGATTTTCAACTAAGGACCATGGACAACTTTGTAACACAAACTAGTTTTAACAAAGGGCTCAGAAAGGATGGGATAACCATATTTTACCAAGAACTTCCAAATGCTACACAACACCTCACGCCACACACAAATACTAACATCAATAATAGATCCCCACACTTAAGTCAAATTAAAGCACAAATTACTTTTGAAAGGAAGATAAAATCTTTGAGTTAGGTAAAGGCTTTCAATATACAACAATGAGAGCACAATATATAAAAGAAGAAATTGATAACTAGACTCTTTGAGAGGCAATGCCATAAGCAAACCCAGTATGGCCTTGGAAGAAACTCTCCCAGAACATAAGCAGAACATACATCTCAGAAATGACTCAAACTTGCGTCACATACAAGCATCAGGAATGACTCATAACTGACTTTATATATGAGCAAAGAGAATAAGAAAGAAAGTAGCGGAGATGAGGCTGCCCTAAAGAGACACTTGGGTTCTATCTTTCAGACTATTCAAACAATGGACCTCAAAATGTGCTATTTTCTCCAGGAGTCTCATCCCAGAAGATGAAGGCAGGACCAGGCAGAGGGTTAGTTTATCTTCTTGAAAAAGATTTTACAATTCCAGCATCGTGGCTTCAGTGTCAGTCCAGGCAAGGATGGATACACAGTGGGTAGGCCCAGACCTTGAGCTTAGATAGGCATGTCCTTGGTCCTCTTCTTAAACTGTGATCTCATTTCAAGACTTCATCTTGGGTGATTCTCTGGATAATGTGGCCATCTTGAATAAATATCTTTTCTGCTTTCTACTCTTCATTTGACGCCTTTAATGCACTTATTGGGGGAGGGTTGTCAGGCCTTATTTGCAGCACAGACTGTAAACCCCAAGGTCACTAACACAAACTGCCATGCCAAAATTGGAGGAAGATTTGGACCAACATTTTACTAAAGAGAAATAGCAAATAAGAACTATGGAAGATCCTTAACATCATGAGTCATTAAGGGTAAGTAAATAGCATACTGGAATACCACTCCCTACCCATCAGCATGGGTAAAATCTGGAAGATCTTAGCAACTGAAACACTGGTAAGGATGCTAAGTTCTGTTGGTACTGATGTACAAGAAATAAAGGCAATATACACATATACAAAAATGTCTATACACATGTTCATAGTAGGTTTTTAAGGAATAACTCATAAACAGGAAGCTAATGTGTTCTCATCAGAAAATGCTCTGGTAACCAACCTCCCAATAAAGTAGCTTCTCTCTTCTTTTTTTATATGTACTGGCAATTGAGCTCAGAGTCTCACACATGCTAGCGAACATTCTATACTCAGCTCTATCTTCAATCCACTACATGCTCATGTCTTGCTTACACAATCCCTGATGTAGGGAGCTTTGCTCTTCGCTTTAGAGTCTGACTGAATACCTAGGAGTTTCTGGGAAAGACCTACTCAGCTCACTGAAGGTTGTGGTAGACATTGATTACACTTCAGCTTCTATGCTTCACTGTTCAAAGCAAGCCACATTTGAACCTTGCAACGATGACATGGAAGGGTCTTCTGACAGCAGAAGCTAAACATGGAAGTATAGGGTAGGAAGGGCAGCAGGTATTTTCACAATAATAAAATATGCTATAGTAATGGAATCTTCTCTTGCAAGGTGCAAGACATTTTAATATTACATTCTACATGGATAATTTTTGGTATTTGTCTTCCCAAATACAGGTGTGATTCCAAGATGCTATCAGACTCCAAAGATAAAACACTTCATCAACAGATTGAAAATTTAATACAAGAAGCCATAAGAGCCTCAGAATGACTCAATTAGGAAAGCTCCAGTGTAGAATGAATAGGGCATCCTGTCAGATTATCCACACATTGCTATAGAGAGAGCATGCCTCTGTTGAAAAGCCAACTCTCAAGTCAACACTTACAAAAAATGAGAACATTCTATAACCTCCTGTGGATGGCAGCACACTATGTACCCTGTGGCTGACCAGTGCCCACACCCGCCCGCTGCCGCCTCCATGGCTTCAGTCTACCTGATGTTGGGAGGCAGTTAGAATTTTCACCACCTACTGGATCAACACCAGATCGGACTACAAGACAGATAGTATGAAAAGGTTACGAACTCATTTTTCACACTCCAAGAAATTAGTGGGAGGAGGCAGGGAGAAAAGGCATGAAGCTAAGTTTCCCCTTTTAGAAATAAAATTATATAAATACAGAAGCATTTTCATTTGGTATGACCAGATTTCTAGGTCAATTAGTCAAGATACTTTGTATTTTATATATATGCTGTTTTCCTTTGGTAAGAAAAGCATTCTTTAGTTTCTAGTGGATTTTTGATTTGAGTTCTCTTAGCATTTTGCTTGTCGCACTGCAAAAGTCATATCTATTCTCTTGCCAGATACAGATATTTAATTCATGGCCATTTAAGAATCTAGGTTCATTTTCCACACAAGTCCATGTAAGTCCCTGAGAACAGAAACCATATCTACATTGAGCTCCCAGTCCAAAGCAGAGGCACATACACATGGTAGGCCATACACAGGAAAATAATAATTCAACATTATAAACTGTGCTTATCAGTTTATTTAGGAAAATGCTTTCTAATCTTCATTTGTCTTCATAACATACCACATTGAGAAAAAAAAAGGTTTACGAACCTTTGACAGGCTAAAGTTTTCATAATATCAGCTATCAACTAAATATGGATCTCTGCTCCTGCATGACTTGGGTGTGGGAACATAGGTAAGAGCGAGCAGGGTGGCTGCCTACACATGTAACATTAAAATAGTCAGTGTTCTCCTGAGAAATGTGAAAGCTCCTTCTATCTCTATTACCTGCATCAGACATATACACATCTTAGCAGACGCTATGGCAACAAACTCACTTTAGATCCTGCATCCCACTATCCTACCTTCCTCATTGCTGTAACCAAATACCTGACAAAGCAATTTAAGAAAAGAAATGTTTTATTTTAGCTTATTATTTAAGAAAGGATACACCCTGGGAAGGCATGGAGATAGGAGTGAGAGGTGGCTTTTCTTTTTGTGAGCATAGTCAGGAGGCAAAGTCCTGAATGGAGCTCAGCTGGCTCTTTCTTTCTTTCCTTTCTATCTTTTTTTCAGTCTGAGACCAGCCCATGGGATGGTGTCATTGACATTCAAGGTGGATCTTCCTTCTCAGTTAAACCAAGGGGCTGGAATCACCCCTCCTAGATATGAGCAGAGGTACGTTTCCATGGGGATTCTAAATCCAGTCACTTTAACAACGGAGATTAACCATCACATTGCCAAAATGTCAGCAACCAAATTTAAAAAGATTCTGGGATGCAAGCATGGAGCCAAAAAAAAAAATTAAATATGAAAAAATCAAAAGCCTGAAAAAAAATGGGACAAAGGACTGGCATTTGCAAACATATATTTGAATGAGTTAGATGCAAAGACACTGGAGAACTGTATTTGATAAAGTTTGCCCTTTTTAAATAACTAATTTCATCTGTCTTTAACAGATACCACTTCCTAATATTCTTTGGGCCAAGAATATTAGTGCCACCATGCTTAGTGGCATTGGCTTAAAGTCCATGAGACCACAAAAACAAAGATTTTGTTTTTATGAGGTGAACTGTACAGTGGGACTCTTCTTCAAAGCAGGTTTGGATATTTGATTAATTTCATAAAAGACTTTTCTGTTCTCTTAGAAAACCACTGGGAGCCTCAAAATAATATTTATAGAGACCACGAAGCTACCTCACTTTGCCCTACCTGGAAAATAGAAGCTTTATTTTTATTAGTCATTAAAAGAAAAGTCCTTTAAAATATGCTACTCTGAAAAAAAAAATTGGGTCTGAAAGTCTATTGCTCTTTTAAGATTTCAGACTGAAGGTCTTTGATAGGATTTAATAAATATAATCCGACTGCCTTTCAAGTGCTCAGGGCACAGGGCTTGTCAGCCAGTGAAGTCCATAATCCCAGTGAGTACCCACTTTCTGGGGCATATTCACCCAGCAAGAACAGTTTGGATTTAACCTGCTAAGATGATACTTGTTTCTTGTATAGTAGCTGATAGGCAAGTGGTGCTACCACTTATATATGGCCAAAGAAAGTAGATATGGACTTGTTATAGAGAATAATGACCTAATTGTGAACAATGAAGCCCTCACTGTGCCTGACACCTGCTGTCTAAAAGGTCACTTCAAGGTCACTTCATGCAGACACTTTTCTTTCTTTTCAATGTGGCTATGGGAACTGAATTCAGGACTTCATGTATTAAAAGCAGACACCATTGAGACTTATTTCCAGGTTATATTTTTTAAATATTTTTTATTAGGTATTTTCCTCGTTTACATTTCCAATGCTATCCCAAAAGTCCCCCATACCCTCCCCCCCCACGCCCCCACCCACCCACTCCCACTTTTTGGCCCTGGCATTCCCCTGTACTGGGGCATATAAAGTTTGCACGTCCAATGGGCCTCTCTTTCCAGTGATGGCCGACTAGGCCATCTTTTGATACATATGCAGCTAGAGACATGAGCTCCAGGGTACTGGTTAGTTCATAATGTTGTTCCACCTATAGGGTTGTAGATCCCTTTAGCTTCTTGGGTACTTTCTCTAGCTCCTCCATTGGGGGCCCTGTGACCCATCCAATAGCTAACTGTGAGCATCCACTTCTGTGTTTGCTAGGCCCCGGCCTAGTCTCACAAGAGACAGCTATATCAGGGTCCTTTCAGCAAGATATTGCTAGTGTATGCAGGTTCTCTTTTTATTAAACTATAATACATTACTATGTATCCAGTATATACACATACGCAGATAGTTAATTGGCACATAGAAATTGTATATATTTTAGGTCCAGGATAGGGTCTTTAATAAATTTATACAAAGAAAAATAATCTAAGCAAGGAATCTGGTAACTCAGACTTAGACCAATATAGTATTTTTCTGTGTTCACACCATTTGAAAATTCTATTAGTTTTTTTGAATAATCAATAACATGTTATCTGCCAGAATGTTCTACTCTATCCATATTTGCTTCTTGTTTTTTGTTTTTTGTGTTTTTTTTGTTTTTTTTGGTTTTTTGAGACAGGGTTTCTCTGTAGCCCTGGCAGTCCTGGAACTCACTTTGTAGACCAGGCTGGCCTTGAACTCAGAAATCCTCCTGCCTCTGCCTCCTGAGTGCTGGGATTAAAGGCGTGCGCCACCACGCCCGGCGCTTCTTGTTTTTTAATTTGTATTTTTTATTTTACTTTACATCCTGATCACAGCCCCCTCCCTCCTCTTTTCCCACCCTCACACCCTTACAAATCCCTTCCCCCATTGGACCCACCCCTTCTCCTCAGAGGAGCTGCCATTTGGTACCACCCCATCCTGAGGCATCCTACCGAGGCCTAACCAGGCAGTCCAAGTAGCTGGGAAGGGGATCCAAAGGCAGGGAACAGAGACCAAGACAGCCTCCATAAAGAAATTTTAAAATATACATAAGCAATTATGTATATTTAAAATAATACCAGCAATTTAAAAATATACATAAGCAACCCAATGTATGCTTCTTAAATTGTCATATGTTTTCATTTCTTCATTGAAAAAAAAGCTGTCTGCGTCACAAAATAGCTCAATGTCATCTTAATCTGACTGGCTGATATCTGGAAATAGCACTTAAAATTGCCACTTGTAAGAAATAAGTAACATAGAAAATACTTTTAAAAAAAAGTCATCTACAACTAATTGCATTTCAAGTGGAAACAATAGCTGTTTTGAGTTTACTCTCTCCTATGTTTCCTATCTGGTTTTTAATATCACACCACACCTTAAGAGGCTTCCAATTATAAAACCACTATTATTCAACGTAAAGCCAAACAATGCACCCTTCCCCAAGTCACTGAAAGTTTAAGACCCCAGGGGGAGGATTGGTAGTGACTCAGGCAGTTAACTGGAATTGTGGAGTGCCTGAATTACATTCTTAGCAAGAATAGTCTGAATTCCCCAAAGGACAGTCAAATCCAAAACCTCCCCATTGTTTTTGACCAATCTGATAAGAGTGAGAAAAACAGAGGTTTCCAACGAAGTGGCATAGAAGAAAGAACTTTTGCATTCTAAGAACAATAAAGACCTAAGATGGTTGCTCTCACGACCTTTGCATTTTAGCTCACATGGAAACATTATTTTGTTGATTAGATTTTGTCCTTCCCTGTTAGAAATTCAAATGAACAATAATGTATTAATCTAGGACTCATGTAGGATTCCTTTTATATACATTCACCCATGCAGGAGAGGAGAAAGGAAAGCCACCATGGGCTAGGGACTGTGGGCCAGAGAGCTGCCTGGTTGGAGGTAAGAGCAGCAGTGATGGTTTGGGTTATCGATGGAAAATTAGATTCTAACAGCACCAAGGGTAGGCAGTTGCTGAGCTATAGTGCTGCCTAAGAGATATTTAACAATATAACGGCTGTATGTGTCTTTCATCCAGAAACATAAATGATTTAAGGTGGGAGGAAACCCTGAGCTTCGATTTTTAAAATATTTTTTCCAACAAAATCTTTTCTTCTTCAAGTTACTTTTGGCTAGTGTTTTATCATAGCGATGTCAGAATATAGTAACAGGCTCATGGGCCTTGCTGTGACAGACCTGACTTCGACATTTTGTGGAGGACTGTGGAAATGTTTGAAACTTTCGTCTGGAAAAACTATTAAACACTCAAAGCTTGACTGGCTATTCTGCGAGAGCTTGGGAGATAAAAAAATGCTGGGAGAATTATAGACTATGGAGGCCTGGCTTGTAGCATTTCAAAAGAAAGCAAAGATTTCATCAGGGCCATCCATAAGCTACATCTAAATTAAGAGTTTGTGGTTTCTGGTCAGGTAGGCCTGAAGAATGTGAAAGACCAGTATCACGAAAGTAAACCCTTTGCTTTGCTGGGACAATTGATACTAATTGCCTGAGGTGGAAAAATCCTTTGTGACTAATAAGAGATCAACATGAATGTAGTTAAAACTTATGGGAAGTGTTTCCTCATGGTCAGCACACAGAAACTATGGTCCAGAAGAGTCAATATTACATCTCAAGTTGGTACCCAATCTTGAAAATGTTTAAGTCTTCCATGTAGCCTGGTCTTTGGTGAGATGAGAACTGGTGGTATGAAGAAATCATAGAGAGCATGTTAGGTGTAGCACTCTGAGAGACAAGGAGGTCATTGGAGAATGTGAGGCCTCAGTTGCAATGAGACCCAACATGTTGGAGATGTCAAGACAATGGGAAGACTGCCAAAGACAACAGCAGATGTGGCCTGGAACCCACCTGTGCATACCAGAGAAGGTCCATTTGCAGTGGATGGCAGAGCTGAGACTCGGGACTACCCAAGCCCTTTGGAGCCCAAAAGATCATGAGTTAGTTCAAGGTGTCAAACACTGAAGTATTTAAACTTCTGACCTTGGGCTTAGCTTTGATTTATGACTGTGCCACGGCTCTTCTTTCTTGAAGCAAGAAAGTATTAACTTGTTCTTGGCATTATAGGAAATCAGGGTTCCTATAAATTGGAGTTTATAAAATATACAATGCACTTTTAAAATGCTGAAAATTTTAAAGGCTGTGGGACTTTTAAAGTTATACTAAGTGTTATGCTGTGACATTAACACAAGATTTTGGAAAGAAACAAGACAACCTATGGTTTAATAGAGAAATACTTGTGTGTCAATTTGACAAGGTGTCAATTGTGCTGGTTAAGTGTTTGTCAACCTAACACAGAAACTGGAGTCACCTGAGAAGAGGAACTCTCAACTGGAAAAATGTCTCCATGAGACTATCCTGTAAGTAACTGGGGGATGGGTTCTTGATTAATGATTGATGTGGGAGGGCACACTGTTGGTAGAACCACTCCTACACAGGTGGCCTGGAGTATATAGTAAAAGCAATCTTAGGGAACCATAGTGTGAGCTTTTAAGTAGCACTATTCCATGGCCATGTTCAAATTTCTGTTCCAGGTTTTTTTTTGAGTTCTTCCATGACTACTTTTCACAGTAGACTGTAATCTTTAAGATTAATAACACCCCTTCCCCCTGCAACATGATTTTGGCTAGTATTTTATTACAAAAAAAATAGAAAGTAAGCTTTGACAGTCAGTGTGTTCTTCTCAACTGTGGGACAGTTACATCTGGAACTCTCTTTGAGTCTGGGCTGGACTAGGAGTCTGTATTTAACACAGCGTCTCTTACATGTGTACAGATCATGGCATTAGAATAATGGACCCAGAGTCATCTTGGAATTGCTGCTATTCATTCAGGCCCAAGTTCATAGGTGGAGCTCTTTGGCTCTCCCGTGCTTCCCCTCCAGCTCACATTGTTTCTCAGAGCTTCCTGGTAAAGGGCCAGAAGAACATCACTCACTTACAGACAAAATGAATTCCTAGGTGACAACTGAATTCATATAACAGCATCATTGTCACTTACCCTCAACTATTAGTGAATGTAGACCATGTATGTGAACTTCTTTCTGCCCTAAAAATCAGAAGAGTACTGAAGCTTCCTATAGCTTCTGCGTTTACACACAGCTTGCCACAGATTCAAAAGGTTAAAAATGACCACCACAAGTACAAATGAAACACTAAGAAAATAGAAATAAGCTTTGACAGTCAGTTTATTGGATAACTGGGTCCCTCTTTTATTCCCCCCTGCCACAGCTCTCATCCTTAAGAAGAAAAGGGGAAACACCCAGCAGAGAGGAGTGAGATTTATGGAGGACCAACTGGAACCCTCAGTCCTGCACTGTGCCGTCCATCTATGTCTGTTTGGATGGATCCTGATGGGCAGAACTTTCCAGATTTGAACCATACAAACTTGTCTATTTACACAAAGTCCTGTTAGACAAGAGTGTTTTGTTGCTTTGTTTTCTAATTAAAGAAAACACTTGAAAACAGCTGGAAGGTTTCTATTACCAGCTTTTCTGTGGTGCTGTTCACTGTACCAATCATTCCCAGTAGTAGAGTCAGCCTGCCTCTCTCTCTCTCTCTCTTCCACTTCACTCCCCCTCCCCTCCCCCTTTCTCTCCCTCCTTCCTTCACTCCCTTTCCCCCTCTCCTACCTTCCTCTCTCTTCTCTCTCTTTGGATACAGGGTATCTTTACCTGTCTCTGGCTATCCTGGTACTCACTATGTAGACCAGGCTGGAATCAAACTCACAGAGATCCACCTGCCCCCACCCCCTCTCATGCTGGGATTAAAGGCGTGTGCCATCATGCCTCCCAAGTGCAGGTTTTCAACTGTCCTTCCTTTCAAGCAATTATACACAGACTTTCTCTTTCCTTAGACTTCCAGAGAGATTATGACCACAGTGCAGCCTCATAAGAATATTTACTTATTTCCATCTACTGATAAAAAGTAATCGTGTACTGGAGGATATAGTGGAGAGTGCAAACTGTCCGAAAGCTGTTGTTTGAACTTCAAAGATAAGTTAGACTCCACAAGTAAGTGAACAAGCGAGACTGTGATAATGTTCGAAAGACAACAAAGGGAGGTGACAGATGGTGACCAGAAGGCCAGAAAATGCTCAGAAAAGGCATGCCCAAAATAAAAGCACATTTAAAAAGGCGCACAAACAAAGCAGCTATCCTTAGCAAAAGTCTCTGAGTAGAGAAGATGGTAGAGTGTAAAGGCCCTGAGATTCTGCCCATCAGATCTCCATGTGTGTAGTTTGCTCTTGGTTCATTTATTTACTCCCACAATGCCCTAGCTGATGTCTGTCTGGGTTTCCGCTCTCATGTAATCATTGTGAAAATTTGTATATTACAACTTTATCTCTGCTGTCTTTTATCTATTAGGACATGAACTATTTGGGTTTCTGCTCTCATGTAATCATTGTGAAAATTTGTATATTACAACTTTATCTCTGCTGCCTTTTATCTATTAGGACATGAAACCAGAAACAATAGTTACATAGTTTAATTAAAAAAAATATTCTTTGTTTTTAGGACCATTACTTTCTATAACATTGTTTATCTAGACAATGAAAATGAAGAATTTTAGAGTTTAAGATTGGCCACGACAAAGGCATGAGTATGGACTTAAAAATCTGCCTCTCAGCTTGGGGAAACGATTCTGAAATTGCATATTTACATAGTTTTTAAATTTAAATTTAAACTGTATATTAACCTTTAGAAGTGAGATTTTTTTTGTGTGTGGTATTTTAAGTAAAATGAATTCTCCCTATAACTGGTCTGGAAATCTTTCTCTAGCCTAGGCTAGGCCTGGTACTTGGTATCATTCTGCCTTCCAGAGACTATACTGCAGCTTTGTACATCCATAACTGGTTGGGAAAGAAGTATGTGGCTACCAGGCAAAAATGAAATGCAGCTGAGATTTTTTTTTACTCTGATGACAGGCACTGTTCTAGAAGAAAATTCAAGTCAATTGCTCCTGTTGTTTGTAAGCTTAAAGGATTAGCTCCATATTTTTAATAAAGACTCAACAGAACAACTCTGTTCAAATTCGTAAGATTTCCAACCAAGAGGAACTCATCAGGTGAGTGACTAGGGCACAGACTATTAATATAGCCTTAACTTCTGAGGGTCAACTTCTCTTTAGTAATGCTAACTGTATTAATTTTGTGTGTGTATGTGTATTTGTATGTGTGTATGCAGGTGCACATGGGGTGGTATGTGTAGACATATTAGCACATGTTTAAGAGTACCTTAGATACTTTCTAACTTTTATTCTACTATTTTTAGAATAAGACAGGGTTTCTCACTGAATCCTGTTAAGGCTATGATGGCTCACCATGAGCTCCAGGCTCCCATTTGTCCCTGTAACTTCAGTGCTGGGATTACAAGTACATGCTAGCACATGAGATTTTTTATTTTATTTTATTTTTTTTGCATCAATTCTGGGATCAAACTTAGGTCCTGTGTTGTAAGACAAGAATTTTATTTACTGTGTCAGGTTCTTAGTTCTAATTGTAACAATTTGATTTAAAAAAGAACAATTTAAAATTGATAGGTTGGCATATGACATTATGTCATCATGAAATCCTGTGTGCATTTGTTGCATGCGTGTGGTGCCACACACAGGGTGAGGTTGTTCAGAACACTCAACACATGTGTCAACACTTCTGGGGTAGCATAATGTATCATTCATTACAGAGTAGGACAAAAGACAGATTCAGAGTTTACTGTAGGCGGCTTACAAGGAATTAGGAAAAGAGTCAATATGTTTTCACTTATTTTAGCTGAATATGTGTTAAAGAGGAATACAAAAGCTATTGTAGAGACTTGTTCTCTCAAGTTATATGGGTCTGATTAATCAAATATGGCGTTGGTCTATCACATTTCTTATTGTTCCTATAAATAACAGCCATAATAAAGGTTTCAAAATAAGCGGAGGGAAAACCTCCCCCATAATGTCCCACACCTCTTCTCAAGGAACCACTCTTACTGAATTAGGAAGGTGTAGGTGGGTTCAACAAATAGCTCTTTAGTCACTCGCAGCCCCATGCTCTGCTCTCGGACATGTTTTGAGCATGCTTTTAAAACCCACTCTATTGTAAACAATCCTACTTGGCAGGCAGTCTGCATTAAACTACATTTTTTTTTTTTTTACAAAATGTAAAATTGTATCCTTTGTAATTAAATTGCCTTTTATTTTTCTCAGGGTAAATAAGAAGTGCTGCTGTGTTTTCAAAATTAAAAAAAAAAATGTTTCAAAGCCTTTTCTTACAATTGGGATTAGACATCATTGGCCAAACCGACCACCAAGCAATTTTGAAAATATTGTTACAATCATTTTCAGTAAGAGGGAGATACTGGATGTTACACAAATAATTTTTAGAGAAATATTCTTTGTATTCATTGCTATAAGTTAATGGATATGCCAGTTTGTGAAGCTGGACAAAATAAAGCAATTTTATCATAGGATTGCAGAACCGCAGATCTAATACAATCTCCTTCAAGCACAGAATAAATTGAACTAGAGAGAAATGAGTTTTATTAAAACTAGGAACACAAGCATACTAAAATGATTTCTAAAGCTGTAGATGTTCATGAACATTCACATCAATCGGAAATGATGATTGAAAGTTAGAAGATCCCTTTGTATTTAATTTCTAGTTTTTCATAGGATGATATTCAACAAGACTTTGACTTGATAAAAATAATAAAAAATACATTTAGAGAAAGTATTAGCTTTCGATTGATTTCATTCATTACTTGTGGACTTCAGATTGAAAAACATATTCAAATGATTTACTTCTTGAGTGCAAACTCCATGATGTTCTCTCTTATATAATTCAGGTGAAGGATGAAGAAACATATAGAAGGCATTTAGAAGGTGGTCAAAATACCTCACATCTAAAGAAATGCCCTTCAATTCTAAGTAAAGACAGTTTATAGAAGGTATCCTAGAGGGAGTCTTAATGAGCTTAACTGACATGAAGTACATTAAATGCACAGCCAAGGAGAAGATGTACTCCCTAAGCCTTCAGCTAATAACATTAGATTAAATACTAGGAGCCACATGGAGTCCTACAGACACGACATAATTACAAGACAGTGGGCATATTTAATGCTGGATAAATGAAAGGTACAATAGATATTGGATAAGGGATTCTGAGAGAAAAGTATTTTCAAAATAAAACATATATATTAGGAGTTGTTAAAAACAAAAACAAAACAAAACATCCAGGCACATGCCTTTAATCCAAGCACTCAGGAGGCAGAAACAGATCTCTGAGTTGAAAGCTTGTGTGGTCTGCAGAACAAGTTTCCAGATAGCCAGGGCTACACAAAGAAACCTTACCTTAAACAAACAAACAAACAATCAAACAGATCAAAATTATTTATATTATCATAGTAGTGCATTATGCATTAACCTTCCCTATTAATAATTATAAGACAAGTTCACAAAAGACACTTTGAAAACAAATACCTGAAGGGTTTGATGTCTGCCTTGCAATACAATATTATAAAAATTTATTACTCAATATGAATAGAATGCATCCCAGTTTAGTGTTGAAAATTCAGCATGAATTTGAATTCTTCTTTATGCTCCAGGTGCAGGTCTATGGTCTCCCAGTTTTCTACTGTAAAGATAAGCATCAGGTTTGTCTCCACAGTGGTTCTAGAACTGCATTGCTCTCTTGTCTCCTCCATTCAGCCTCCATCAGATAGTCAGGGTATGTCTAGTTAGAGCTTGGAGGACCTCATAAGAAACCATTGTCCTATGGTGCTATGACTACTGATGACATAGACCACACCCTAAAGACACAATCAGTCTACACGAAAAACTTTCCAAGAACTTCAGGCATATTGCAGAATGCTTCAAAGATAAACCTGCCTTTCTCACGATGTCTCCTGGAACACCTTGTTCCCATTCCTCCCGCCCCCAGATGCAGCCCACCTTTCTAGGGCTTCAAGGTCCATGCCCTCCCTTTGTATTTTTACTTTCCTGTTCACTTCATGGTGGTACACTTGACTCTGACATGCTCCCGACGTTATTCCCTGCCTAGACTGGCGGACTGACACCCTCTCAGGCACAAAGCTTGTTTTCTGTGACTGTAATTTTCTTCTTCTTTAATGTTCTGGCTTACTTTTTAGTAGTATGAGCTTGGCCATGCCCCTCAGTTTACGTGTTGTCCATCTTGTTGAACTGACAGCTGCTCAGGCACCACTTCAGAGCAGTGAAACCCTTTGGTGATTGCTTTCTCCTGCTGGCCTAGTGATGTCATTGTACTGCATCTTCAGTCTCTGAATGACATTGGATTAGCATGGGGACTTGAGATGAGAAAGGCCACAGACTTTCCTTTCTCCATTCCTGTCATGGAGTTCTTGTCCTAAAGCAAAGCTTTAGAAAGGGGTAGAACATTATCTAGGGGCTCACCCAACCTGTAGCTGGTTATTTATTCCACAGCCACCATAAACTCAGGGGACTTCTAGCTCTGAAAATCCTAGAACTAAGACAGAACTGCATGGAGGCACTTTGTGCATACAAACTTCTCCCTTCTTACCAGCAATTACTTAGAACACATTTCTCTCATGGTGGATGACAAGTGTCAGAGAACATCTGTACCAGAAGGCAGATATAAAATTGCTTTGTCATTATGTCAGTAACATCTGACTGAACCAGAGCATACCATATGGTAAGAAAATGGAACAGACTAATAAGTCCATCCCCCTTTAGCCATAGCCCAAACAGAGGGCAAAAGAAAAATTGGGATTGAATGACAGCACTAAAAGCATCGGCTGATCCCTTTAGCTCCTTGGGAACTTTCTTTAGTGCCTCCATTGGGGGCCCTGTGTTCCATCCAATAGCTGACTGTGAGCATCCACTTCTGTGTTTGCTAGGCCCCGGCATAGTCTCACAAGAGACAGCTATATCAGGGGGTGGAACAACAATATAAACTAACCAGTACCCCCCCCCCCCCCCGCCCCGAGCTCGTGTCTCTAGCTGCATATGTATCAGAAGATGGCATAGTCGGCCATCAGTGGAAAGAGAGGCCCATTGGTCGTGCAAACTTTATCTGCCTCAGTACAGGGGAACGTCAGGGCCAAGAAGTGGGAGTGGGTGGGTGGGGGAGTGGGGGGGGAGGGTGTGGGGAACTTTTGGGATAGCATTGGAAATTTAAATGAAGAAAATACCTAATCTAAAAAAAAGCATGGGCTGGTGATGGAAAAGTGATTAATAGAGCATATCACTAAAGTGCCTGTAGTCTGTGAAGATTTTTATATTCCATAATGTTTCCTGTTAGTGGAAACACAGCTAAAGCTTGCACCATTACCCACTCACAACTTGGCAAGGTTAGTGACCAGTCAAAGATTTCACAATAGCAATGTCTGCAAAGCATGTAGGCTAACACGTTACAAATTCCTGTAAGCTTGAGAAACACTATACCTTCTGAAATAGACCTCAGCCCTATCAATGTTCATAATGCCCTGCATGTATATGCAGGTTACTGTATCTACAGTACAAATAAAAATGTTCATTCTTACATGTAAATGTGATGTCTTATATGTATTTTATAATTTCTAACTTGTTCCTGATTAGCATTCTAAAACCAATATATAAGGTTGATAATAAATGTAAAGATGTGAAACATATAAACTGTCAGGTATAGCATTCTTAATATGTGTTTCTTGTGAATAGGCTATGACTCCAAAAGAAAGAATGCTAGTCATGATTATAGTTGTAAGTTCAATTTTCTACACTGAAGAATTAATAATGACATACATTCCAAAATAGTAATTATAGAATGAATTGGGCATAATTTCCAGAGTATAAATTGGCTCGTGCAGCAATATTTTTCCCACAAATATAACAGAATGAAATTTATGAAAGACCAATATAAAACTTCCAAATAAATCTGGCCATGTTTAATTTGACAAAACAAAAACAAAGACAAAAAAAAACAAGAAACCTGCTCATGTTAGCATATTTAAGGACATCAGTAGCTAGAAGCAGTTTTCAGAACTAACACTTAACAAAACTCACATGGTACTTTGAAATTAACAAAACTACAAAGAAATCTCACAATCCATACCTTTCTTTTCTTCCTTTTATTTAAAATATGTTACTACTACATGTTTATTTACTGTGCATGTGGGGATGGAGGAGGGTTGCCTAGAGGAGTTGGTTCTTTCCTTCCACCCCATGTGTCCCCATGTGTCCCCATGATCAAACTCAGGTCTTCAGGCTTAGCAACAAGTAGCCTTATATCCTGAGCAATGTCACAGACACCACAATCCACACTCTTGGGGGAAAACTCATTATAATTTAAATATATTTCTCTTACAACTAGTTCTCATCCAATAAAGAATTAGAAGAATTTCTGCAGTGTTTACAATATCCATAAAATTCATCTCCCTGCATGCAAACTTTTACTCAATAGAATTAAATCCAGACCAAAAAATCAGTGAGACTATGGAGGCGATAGTTGGATGAACACAGAACAGGGAGGAGGCAAAGATGGTTGGAACCAGTGATAAGTAGTTACATGAAACTCATATAAGTTTCTAGACATAATTATACACCAACCCAGGTGTCACAGGATCAGGAAAAATAGCAGGATCCAGATAGTTGGATAAATCTGTTGTTTTTGATGTTTTATCAGTGCTGAAGGTCTAGCCCAGGGCCATATTCACACTAAATAAGCTCTGCTGCATTCCAGCCTTGCTATTCATTTGCTTTTAGTAACAGGCTGAGACCCACACAACTTGGAAAGAAAGGGCATTATTAATTCTTTACATTTAAACCATAGTGTCAAGTATCAGGCTTTCATACTTCTTGCAGAGATCTCTTAAAATGAATTGTATTTCAGCTTGACCTTGAGATCGAAAATGGTAGATTGGGTTCAAGCATCTAGATGAAGCAGGAGAGGTTCATTTGTCTCATAAGCCAGCAGGGTTTGCTAATGTTTCTGGTCCACAGAATATGCATCAGGCCAAGCTAAGATGCTGATTTAGTTGGTCTGGGTGATCTTGAACATCTGTTCTTTTTAGAACCTGCTGAATAAGCTAAAATGTAGTCTAATTTCAGAAAAACTGGAGTCTACCACCATCTTTATGATGGATCCTTTCTCTACAGCTGCTGTTTGAATAGTCCTTCAGGATAAAGGAATAATGTAACTGTGGAATCGTTGATTGCTGCCCGATATAAGGGGGGAGAGGAGGTTGTGCCTCCTTCTACAAGCTTTTGGTGGTGTCTGAATAATATATAACATCCTTATCTCTTTGGACATCACACACACAGAAAAGTCAACTCAGTTCAAGGCAATAACAAACACACTGACCGTTCTGTGAAGAGTGGTCCAGAGATTCAATATATTGGCCTTACCTAGGAACTTCGCAAGAAATGCAACATTTTAGTTTCCCCCAAACTCACTGACTTAAAATTTATATTTTAATAAGATTTTAAAGATGATTTGGGGGCTCATTAAAACTGGAAAAGTGCAGCTTTAATGACACTCTCTTGTGTTTCTCCTAAGTTTTTGATCAAAGGGAGGTGTTAGTACAGTATCCATAGCACTTAAGAAAATTAACACGAGCATCTGGCCAGAAGGAGTTAGCAGAATACAGGGAGCCATTGCATCCTTTCCTGTTTGGTATAGACAAAGCAAAGCAAGGATCTCCTGTGGAGCAGCCCGGATTCTCCAAGGTGAGCAGCTGCTTCCTGTGCTCTGTGGTGATGCAATGGTGAGACACTCCCTAGGACAACTCCCTGCACCTCGGACTCACCCAAACATACCCATCGTTCTCTTCTGAGTCGTACTTAATGACCTCTAGTTTTAAAGATTTATTTTAATCTTATGTGTATATGTGTTTTCTTTGCATGTGTGTCTACACAACACTGTAGTGCCAGAGCAGACCAGAAGATTGTGTCAGGTTCTCTGCAAATGGAACTCAGGATGGCTCTCTGAGAACCCAACTGGGTCCCCTGGAAGAGAAACAAGTGCTGCACCATCTCTCCAGGCACTGATCTTTATTTATTTATTTTTTTTTGTTAATAGTTTCAAACGATGAGTTATTTAATGTGATCAATAAAGAATTCACTAGCTAAGAGTAACGGACTGTCCAACTGATAACCTTTCCGTATGACTGCCTCTCTGCAACCTGACTCTCCTTCAACTCCTGTGAGGTCAACTCTTCCAGATAGCACTCATGAATGAACCTGGCTCATTGTCTTTCTTTGTCTTCTTCCTCTTAGCACAACAATGTCCCATTTCAGAGGTGTCACACAGGCAGTACTGGATCCTTTTTAAGGCTGAGAACTATTCTGTCATACACCTGGAGCACATTTTCTTCACCTACCAACGGAATAAATGAACACTACAATTGTTTCCATTTCTTAGATATGGTGACTAGTGCTGCAATGAACGTGGGAGAGAAGATGCCCCATCAACATCCTGATGGATTTATTTTGACAATATACCCTAAGAGTGCCCACTTGGGGTTTCTATTTTTTTAATGTTTTTGAGGAAGTTCCATACTATTTTCAATAATAACTATACCAATTTACGTTCCTGCCAACAGTATGCAAATACTGATCTCTCAACTTTGCAGCACCCTCTTGACTTAGGGTCACCCTTTGCATTTCTTTTCACCTGCATTCCTTTCCTGCCCTATAGCCACAGTGTTTTCCCCTCCATTTATCTAGGTGTCTGCTGCTATGTGATACTTCTTCAGCACCGTCTCCATGGCACACACACTCTCCTTATTCTCCAGCATTTCGCTCCACTATATCTTCTCCCTATGTATCTATGCCTGACATTAGGTTTTATTTTATTTATAAGAATTTTGTTTTATTCATAACTATATTCAGCATCTAAATCATAACCAGACATACGGTGAGTAGCCATTACATGGTCAATAAATAAATAAAACCCATCTCCAAGTTCTAACCCTTTTTGCAACTGGAGACTGAGAATGAGCTAAAGGCTGTTATAATGTTGGTGCCAAATATACACAAGCTAGGTAAAGGGCTGATAGGAATCAAGACCATAGCAGATAAGGAATTCATTGTCCAAAAGAGGTCTCTTAGCGGTCTTAGTAGCCGTCTAGAGGTTGTGAACAATTCTTGTTTCTAGAGATAGCCTTCCATGTTCTTTCCTCTAATAACTTCCATTTAAGAAGAAAGTCCGCACGTTGTAGACATGGGAGTGAAGTTGGTCAAAGGGTTTATATGGCCAAGCTGGTTCCAATAATTGACTGCTGATGGCCTGGCCTATGTGAGAATTCACCTCAAGAATAATGACATTATGCCTTAATCCTCCCGAATCACATTTTCACCCACTGAGCAGTTCAGACAAAGCCAATTACATGATGTCATTTTCTATTTCAAAGAGTGGCTATGCACATGGCTGGATATTTCCTCCCATTAGCGCCCTAGAGTGACAGCAAGTAATTCAAATCTCTTTCTTGCTAATGGTACCTTGTGAAAGAAAAGCTAACATGGCTAGGCTGTCAAAACTGATTTTTTTAAAACTACATATGAAACTCAGATACTCAATTTGACATTCAGGAAAATTGGAGATATACAAATGATTGTTTGTTTTGTAAAGTGAGAACAGATCTATTGCTCAATAAAATTTGCCTTCTGGTAACATAAAAAACATCTGTGAAGTAATCTGATGAAAACCTATTAAGAAAATTGTTTAACATGGAGATATCTTAATTATTAGGCTTTGATTTAAGTGAATAATTAATAAGTGTATGAATGTATAACTTTGGAGATAACTCTCCAAATCATTATTCAGATTGCTTTCAAGATGATCATAAACATGAATGAGCAAACATTCATCAATGTGTGTCTGAGATACATCATGAGATCTCTAAAGCCCACACTCTCTTCCTGAACATTTATTAACATTTCCCAGTGTACTTCGTGGTTAAGAGTGTTCATGCAATTGACTTTAGGTCAGTGCATAGAAACTAGTATTTCTGTATATTCAAAAATAACCTTCAATTGGTAATCCTTCATGTTCTTGCCTCTTATAACTTAATGAGATTTTGCTGGGTAAACCAAGGTCTCAAGTTCCTTCAACACCACAAAGACACTATAAAATACAAAAATGCATACATATAATTCTCTAGTGTTAGGTACTATGATAGAGAGCTTAGCTTTCAGAGCATCTAGTACCAGAGAGGACCATAGTCTCTCTCCTAGGCCCTGTCTTACACCATGATCTCATAGCTGTGATTCCTCAACTCTCCAAAATGTTTAAGATGACTACAAGACTTCAGTGAAGAAGACAGTTTCTCCTTCTGGACAGGCATTGTATAATGATGGCATATCAATGGTCTGGCTAGAGGTAGCAGCCTATGTTAGGTAGGAGGAACTGCACAGCGGCCTCTGCATAAATGCTGGCGGCCTACAGCGAGGCCACATAGCTGCAAAGTCATCTCCTAAAAGAGGACTTAATTGAAGACTGTTTGAGAAACCAAGGATTGCTAATGTAGACAATGCTGGACAGTTGGGACCCGCTCTTTAGAAGTGATGCTTTCTTGGGACCAGTGGGTATGAGTGGAGGGTATTAAAGGAGTTTGCAGAGGCATTTCTCACCTGCTCTTTGAGCCTTTGCCTTTGATTCTGCTCTACCTCACCTCCCTCAAGGGCAAGTATGGTTGGGCAGCAGGCAGTCCAAGCACAGGCAATGTTACACATCTGTCTTCTACTTGACAGCCCAGAGGCACCATAGGCATTTTGATCAAAACAGTAAAGTAGGTAAGAGACATGACAAAATATATAAGTCAAAGTAAACATAATACAGTAACAAACAATGAAAGAAAAGGGCCATTCTTTTGAGGTACTGCTGTAACTTGTCCCAAAATAGCATCCACAAAGTCTTCAGATCATAACATCAGCCATGATGTCATCTGCAGAATCGAACCTTCTAAGCTAATTTTGCTTGAAACAAAAATTGAGCGAATTTTCCAAGAAAAACTTAAGTGTTAAATTTCCCAATGGACACATTTCTAGTTTTCTTAGGGAAAGAGTAAAATGATCATAAACGCAGAATGAGAATATTTCAACTGAAGCTATGGAAACTGACCAAAGTCTCCCCAACTGCATCCCTTCTCTGTGTGTGTGTGTGTGCGCACACACACACACAGAGGAGAGTGAGAGAGCCACTAAAAAATTCTTAATTCCTAAGCTATTTTCAGAAATATCTTCTTTCATTTAAACTTATGAGAAATAGCAAACTCATCACAAATTTTCCTTGAACATGATCTAAATGAAGCTGGCTAAGATAAAATTACTGAGGAAACACCAATTCTACTGAAACACAGCCCCCGGCTAGGGCTATTCAAAACACACACCTTTAGAAGCATCGTGAATTACATTTAGCACTCTTTGAAATACACAACAAAAACTGCTGGTAGAATGCAGCTCACCTAGCAGGGGACCAGTTATGAACTCTGATGACAAATAACATGCCAGCCAGTAGGAGGAGTCATGACCTACCTGGTTCAATCTCCTATTTCTTCTTTCTCCCTTTTATGTTTAATTATAGTGGTTTTCATTTAGTGAATACTCAATCCTGTCCATACTAATTCTGACATTGTGGGAGGCAGTTACCAATCACTGCTTCTTCATCTGGGCTTCAATACCTGCCCTCTTGTCACAATCAGCTTTCTCTGTCAGTAAGCTTCTATTTTAGAGAAATTAACATCGGGGAAGTGACGCTCTCCTAATTGCCTTCTGTACAGCACAAGTCACAAACAACAGTAGTAAGGCAACGAAAGAGCTTCATGTCACCCACAAGTGCACATATAATGTCCTTTCATAGATAAAAGCCCAAAGAAGATGTTTACCACAGGCTCCCCAGTCTATGTATTGAGTCTAGGTTTCCCCAGCTGTAGTAAACTTCCTATCTCCTCTTGATATTAAACCAATTAATATTTCACAGACTGACTTGGGACACATGTAATTCAATTTCACAAACAATGTGGGAGTGAGAAATTCTGTTAGAATCAGTACATGGATGGTAATTTGTAACTAGTATACTAAATGTTAGCCTGTTAGTAACTGGTTAGAATTAGCAATAGTATCAAACATTCCATTTTATTACATTCTCTCTCTGCTTTCTTTACCTCCTTTTGCCAATGTCACTTCAATAATTACTATAAGAAATATATTAATCTTGGCAAATATGGTCCCTCTCGGAGGGGATGTGAACAGTCTTTCAGTTTCTTAAGGTTTAAGTATAGTGGCCCAGAGTTTCCACTCCTGAAGATTTTAACTGAAGTTTTAGGTCTATCAGTTCCAACTGGCTAAAATAGTTTGTTCACCCATCTCCAAATGCCATTAAAGAGCTTAGCAGGGTCAAAAATGTCAGTAAATTTGTCTAAATGTGTTTGGGAAGATGAAGGAATAAAGGGCTCCAGTAACTCTAAGTTCATCCACATGGTACTGACAAGAGCTTAACTTAAGAAGAGGAAGCAATGGGGCAAGAGGCAAGAGGCAAGAGGCAAGAGGCAAGAGGCAAGAGGCAAGAGGCAAGAGGCAAGAGGCAAGAGAAATACATAATCCAGTAGACCTAGATCATTATTTCTGTTCTGACTCTGTAGATTGGTACAAAGAATTTCTGTTGCTTTGCTCTACTCCAGAGTAAGACCTTACCATCACAGATAATTCCCCTGTGATATGGTCATCCTATGAGGCTCGCTTTTCCAGGGATCCAAGGTGACTGAATGCCCAGAAAAACAGCTATAGAACCATATGCCTTCTGAAGGTCCAAGTCTTGATACTTTAAAAAGCTGACAGCAGAAGCCTCCAGTAGTATCTTTGTGTCTTTGGACCTGAGGGTAATGGGATTAGTAGGTATCATGGGTTGCCAAATAGACTTTCTTTGATTGATTCACATGTCTATGTGAAAGATGGGTAATTGCTCTAAAGGAAAAGAGATAAATGAAGAATGAAGACAAATTTCAGGTTCTTATTTTGCTGTCAGTGGTCTTGTGAACCAGTTGGGAAGCAATGATTTTAACAAAGGCAGTTTTTAAGAGCCAGTTACATAATATCTACATAACAATTATATATGAATGTATTCTTAGCCAAAGAACAGAAATAGCCCAACAGTCCATACATAAGTAGATAAATAAAATGTGGTATGCCCAGTCATTAAAATATTATCTGACTATAAAATGTAGTGAACTCTGGGGCTGTGAGCTGTGCACAGACAGCCTGGTCCCAGGTCAAACAGAGTTCTGTAACCCAGTGACCCTGTGGGTGGTGATTTCTGCCTGCATGGGACCAAAGGTGTTTGGCCATGCCTCTTGCCCCACCCTCCTGTTGCAGCTATAGCCTCCCACAGAGGTATGTGGCCATCAGTCACAAAGGAGCAGCATCAAGCCCTCCCACATGCAAATAAGGTTTCCCCAAAGCTGTCAGACCAAACCAATGGGAAGTACCTGTTGTCAGATACTTACCCACCCCAAAACTGTATATGAGAATCTTATCTTAGGAATAAAGGTGTGTGAGAACTACTCCATTGTCTGAGTCTCCTGTTCTAAGAGCTGTAACACTTGGGAAGAGGTCTGCTCTCCCAAAGTACCACCTGAAGCTCCACCCTACTCCTCACTGTCAAGTTGGTCTCTCATTGAGCCAGCCCGACTTGACTCAGTGCAGAATGTTGGAGTAACCGAGTAACCCGGAAGGCATGGCAGAGATGGAGGTGGTGCCAACTGCAGCAGCAGAAGCGACAGAAGCGACTTCCCCTCCCTGCCTGCACTTGCTTCCCTTAGCTGGAACTTTGGCACAAGGCCGGACCAGAGATCTCCATGGAAAACCTCTGGTACACAGGCCCACAGTGAACTTGATGCCAGTGAATGGAGTCATTCATTATACACTATAACATGACTAAATTATTCAAATGATAAGAACAGGCAATTCTGGAGAAGAAAGTCAAGTAGTGCTTACCCATTCTGTGAGAACCTAAAGACAAATGAGTAGTATCTTAGTGCACAGTGTCCTTCAAAGTTGACAAATCAAGTTCCATTGGGATGATGGTTATACAACTCCACACCCAGAAATCACTGCACTGTTCACCTGTAACAGTGGAGGACAGTGTGCAAACCGTTTCTTAATATTGCTCTATACTTGTTTGTTTTGTACCAAATGTGACCCCTGCATCTGTCTTAACTCTGTAAAAGTCTGCTCTGGGATAAAAGAAGGGTGGGGAGAAATGAAAAGTTTGACTTTTTTTCCTTAATGAGAATTGTGGGATTTTTGGGTTTTTGTTTCCTCGTTTTTCCCTTGAGCACTTTCAGTCAATATCAATGCTCCAAGGTACATGCATGTATTTTTTTTTTAATAAATTAACCAGTATTATAGTTCTATAAAACTGGGGTTTAACATAAAGACATACTTCCACATCAAAGACCTCAATAATAATGGTTAAAACATTCAAAAATATGATTCAACTCCATGACCATTTGGGGGGCATCACCACTCTAACCGTGAATTTGCTTTATTGTTCGCTGATATCTCCAAGCCCTGTGTCTTAGTCAGGGTTTCTATTCCTGCACAAACATCATGACCAAGAAGCAAATTGGGGAGGAAAGGGTTTATTCGGCTTACACTTCCATGCTGCTGTTCATCACCAAAGGAAGTCAGGACTGGAACTCAAGCAGGTCAGAGAGCAGGAGCTGATGCAGAGGCCATGGAGGGATGTTCTTTACTGACTTGCCTCACCTGGCTTGCTCAGCCTGCTCTCTTATAGAATCAAGATTACCAGCCCAGAGATGGTCCCACCCACAAGGGGCCTTTCCCCCTTGATCACTAATTGAGAAAATGCCTTACAGTTGTATCTCATGGAGGCATTTCCTCAACTGAAGCTCCTTTCTCTATGATAACTCCAGCTGTGTCAAGTTGACACAAAACTAGCCAGTACACCCTGCCATAACTAGTCTAAGTAGGCTGCTACAGGCCTCTTCTGCAAGGAATCTGAATTCTTTCCTTAAATATCTCTTCTACCATGCAATTATCTTCCAAGAATGTGCTGTCAGACTGTAAGAAGTCTCTTGAGAAACCTTTGACTGTATCAACCCCGCTTCCTGAGTGAAAACAACCCAAGTTCTGTGACGTGACTGTAAGCTGCCTGATGCTTGGCTTTACATGGGTGCTCACATGTGGGTCACCATCACAGCAAAATTATTGTCACTGTCATCATCATTATCATCAAGGTCACCACCCACCAGCAACCCTGAATCATGTCACCTCAGGTGCCATCATCTCTAACATCCTGAAGGAGGACACTGTACCAGTTGAGGAGGTGGTTTTATTATATCCTTAGATTTGAATAAGGAAGATAAATGGTTCTGAGTTGAGCCTTTCCCTACCATTTCATGACTACCCCACTCAGGCAAAACAAACTACTTATGCCAGTTTGTGCCTTCATAAAATAAAGAGAAGGTAATGATTTTAAAGTACCATTATGGGTAGTTGAATTAGATGGTACATACAGAAAATCTTTTTACTAGAAAAAACTGCTTAATGCTGGTTGCCATTATCATTACAAAGCAACTAATATGTAACTAATAAAAACATACTTGATTTGCTGATTCATTTTATTCATTTGTCTAAATAACAAAATGCTTGAAAGAGTATCACATTTTTGGAAGAAATTATACTACAACTTCCATGTACTGTGGCAGGCACGATGCTAAATGCTTTAACACTCACTACTCGGCTTAAGCTTCAGATCAAAGCTGAAACAAATGGACATGGTTGTTCATATCAGTTATACCCACTGCTCAAAAGGCTCTTGAGTTCTAAGCCAACCTGAGATATACCATGAGTTAGGGGATCTCCTAGAAAACTCAGGAAGACACCCTGTGAAACCAAAAATAAAAAAGGACAGGGCATGTAGACTCTGTTAGAGCCTTTCTCCTCTGGTCCAGTCCTCAGAAGTACTAAACATGTGTGCAATTACAGTCTCTGTTTTAAAAATAAAAGACCTTTAATACAATGTAGCTTTGTGAGGTGCTAATTGTCTGTGTTGTAGAATCAACACTCACAAGCACTGCATTAAACTCACTTGTAACCTAAGTGAACATTTTCTTTATAGGTGAGAATACATAGTAAAAGCCAAGACACAAATTATGCAAACATAAATTTTCAGGTAGGTGTATAATTGTGTAGTTAGTGCTAGATCAAGATTTAGAACATTACTTTAAAAAGGCTCTTTCATACCTCTTTCTTCCAATATCCTCTAAGCACACAATTACCCACCTATTGTTTATATCTGCTCCTGAAGCTGCTATGAAGGGGAACCACAGAGTGAAGAACATCACCCTTGACTTCTATGTTCTATGCCATCTTTGCAAAGTTCCTCCATCCCTTTGTTTTGTGTTGTATAGTGGTAGTTTACTTTTTCATATTGTTATCATTGAAACACATCTGTTTCAATCATAAATAGGAGCAGTCTAGTCAAATTCCTTTTAAAGTCATGCAAAGAGTGCAGACAGAAGAATCTGCATGCTACCCATTAGCTAACATGGCAAAATAGAGACTAAATTGAAAGTCAAATTGTACAAATCAATGACGAATATTCTGATATAAAACTAAACCCACACTATAAAGGCACCTTGGAAAAAACTCAGAAAGATAAAGAGAAAAAGAAATGCAGGAAGGAAAGAAGGAAGAAAGAAAGAACAGGTTTTATGTCCTGCCAAAGATGGCCTGTGTAAGTCCTCAGAATGACGTTATGTAAAACACATAAAAACTATTGCTGAGAAAGCAGCAATAATTCCATAAGAACCTGATTTGATTCTGGGGTTCAAGTGTAAGAGTCTTAGTCACATCACCAACACCAATACGTGCCATTGAGAATAGAAAAGATGGTAAACGCTAAAATGGTGTGGCTATGTATAGAGCTCAATTCAGATTTGGAGTTAAAAGTCAGAATCGTATTAAGCGTTTTCATGTCTTTTTTATGATTATCAGAATCAGAAATATAATATGTGTTGAGTACAGGAATATATTGGGCTGGATAGACTCTGGAAGCAATACTGAAGAAATATGAGTAAGATGATGTCACTGTGAGCATCAATGGCTCTGCAATGACAGAAGCCAGCTGACTCATTAGTGCCACACACTGTACATGCCTCTCTACCTAGGGACTCAGAAGAGCCTACCTGTAATGTGATCCTACCTGATTATTTTACTGTGATGCAGATTAAAAAAAACCCAAGCTGTAGGGTCAGTAAGTTGAAATGAATTTGAGAGAAACTGTTTAATGTTATGAATTAGAACCCCAAAGTTTTTTTTAAAGGAGGTCATATCTACAAATAAGAAGTCTCAACAATAATTTTTCTCCTTAATTTGTTCCTAATCTGTTTAATTATCACACAAAAAGGATAGAGAAGAAACATCACATTGGCATTATTTGACTAACTATAAGAAAATCATAGTTGATAGCCTTATACGAGGCAAGCACAGAGCTGCCACGAATGGTTTGTCTTATTCAGTATGACAACTCAGCTCAGGTTCCACATATAGCTTTGCAGCTGGAAGATGAAATTAAACAAAATGGCCTTATGAGATATGGATGCCAAGGAAGTCGTCATTGTAGGGTGTGGGGGAAGCCCCAAGCAAACATGTGCTATTGACAAGGGCACAGCCACTTCAAGGACCCACTGTGCCACAGCTAGAGAAGAATGGCAGTGCCTTTCTTGGGTGAGGTCCTGGATGGCTAAAACTTCTTTGGGCTCTTGTGTGAATGTTGGCAGTGTGTGCAGACAATGTCCACCATAGCCTTCTCCCCATGAATATTTATGAATTCAGACTGATCCCTTATAGAGACGACTCCTTACTGGATTAGCTAAACCTGCATCTTTGATTCATTTGTATATAATAACCGTGCTTCCTTACTTATCTGTATGTAGTAACTCCACCTCCTTCCTTGTTCAGCTGTATACCATAAACCTCACTTTCTTAATTCAGCTGTATAGACTAAATATTCCCCACCACCACCTCCCTCCTCACCCAGTAAACTTATCTACTCCATCAGAGTAGTGTCTTCTCCATCAGAGAGCCTTGTCTACCTGTTCTGAGCTTTTATCTGTATCCCTGTATTTGTCTTTTCTTCATTCTCTTGCCACCTGGGTCAAGTCAGTCCCTGGAGCCTGCTGGTTGTAGCACATTGCCTAAGGATGGCTGTAGTCTCATTGGCCTTGAGGATCAATTTGCCTGATTTGTGGGTGAGCAACTGGAACTATGAAAAGCCTGAGTTCCACTAGTGCATGGATTCGATGGGAGATCTCTTATGCACTTTTAAGAAATATGTGCATATATGTAAACATTAATCAATATGGTTTTGAAATCAGTGGTATAAGATAAATCCATAAAGAAAAAGATGAGGAAAATAGGCAAGAATTCACAGGGATGACTACCTTGGTGGGTATGACAAGGAGGGATAAGAGGTCATCCAGAGGCTTCTTATGATAAAGAAAGCTGTGGTAGTTGTACAAATGTTTATTATTATCCATTACACAAATAGAAGTAACATAATAAATTCTTCATTTATTCAAGGTTGAAGTGACATGGAAAGGTGCTCTTTCTATTGTTTGTATTTTTATTCTCGAAAACAGATTCTTTCTAGGAGCGTTCTGCTCAGTGGGCACCCAATGGTACTTCATCGTTAATGCCTAAAAATGGTTAGGAAAAATCGAGTGTTTTGCTCTGAATTCTTAATTTGTTAGTAGGCAAGAGGATCATGTAGTAGGTTAGGACAGTGGTCTCTGATCTACTACTTCCCACAGATGCTCAGAAACAAATATAAAACTCCCTCTGTATCACGTGATTGTTAATATATCCCATTCGCTTTTATAGTCATACAGCTTAGTTGGCTTATTTTAAAAAGTCATCTGGAACAAAGGCTCATATCAATAAAGAAATGCTGATGAATGCAAAGAGGAAGTGGGGTTGGCTGCAGTGTCAAGGTTTAAACAAAGCCTTGGAATTATTTAATAAGATCTACGGAACTTGTTTAAGAATATATAAAAGGGAATGTCTACATTATACGGTA